>NW_024582760.1:137676-176097 GCF_018398535.1 Haplochromis burtoni
AAGGCTAAAGTCTTTTTTGGAGTCTGACAGCAGTGGGGAGGAAAGACCTGCGAAATCTCTCCGTCCCACACCGTGGGTGCCGCAGTCTCCCACTGAAGGAGCTGCTCAGTGCTGTCACAGTCTGCTGCATGGGGTGGGAGATGTTGTCCAACAGGGATGACAGCTTAGCCGCCGTTCTCCTGTCACTCACCACCTCCACTGGGTCCAGAGGGCATCCTAGAACAGAGCTGGCCCTTCGGATCACCCTGTTCAGTCTCTTCCTGTCCCCAGCAGAGATGCTGCCGCCCCAGCAGACCACACCATAAAAGATAGCAGAAGCCACAACAGAGTCATAGAAGGTCTTCAGGAGTGGGCCCTCCACTCCAAACGACCTGAGTCTCCGCAGCAGGTACAGCCTGCTCTGCCCTTTCCTGTAGAGGGCGTCTGAGTTATGAGTCCAGTCCAGTCTATTGTTCAGATGAACACCAAGGTACCTGTAGCTGTCCACAGCCTCAATGTCCATACCTTGGATGTTCAGTGGTTGCAGTGGAGAATGCTTGTGCCTGCGGAAGTCTACCACCAGTTCCTTGGTTTTACTGGCGTTGATCTGGAGGTAGTTCAGCTGGCACCAGTCCACAAAGTCTTGGGTCAGACCTCTGTACTCCTTGTCGTCCCCATCAGTGATGAGGCCGACTATTGCAGAGTCATCAGAGAACTTCTGCAGGAAGCACTGGGTGGAATTGTGGGAGAAGTCTGCAGTGTAGATGGTGAAGAGGAACGGAGCCAGAACCGTTCCCTGTGGGGCCCCCGTACTGCAGACGACCCTGTCCGACACACAGCCCTGAGTCCTCACATACTGTGGTCGGTCGGTGAGGTAGTCCAGGATCCAGGTAGTGAGGTGATGGTCCACTCCAGAGTTCACCAGCTTGTCCTTTAGAACCGAGGGAAGAATGGTGTTGAAGGCACTGGAGAAATCAAAGAACATGATTCTCACAGTGCTTCCAGCGGTCTCCAGGTGAGCGAGGGAACGATGTAGGAGGTGAATGACGGCATCATCCGCTCCAATGCCAGGCTGGTAGGCAAACTGAAGTGGGTCCAGTGATGAGCTTATTAGGCGCCGAAGCTGAGCCAGGACCAACCGCTCCAGGGTCTTCATCAGGTGGGATGTCAGAGCCACCGGCCTGTAGCTGTTGAGGTCCTTGGGGCGTGAAGTCTTTGGCACTGGTACAACACAGGAGGTTTTCCAGAGCTGTGGGACTCTTCCCAACCTCAGGCTCAGGTTGAAGAGGTGCTCCATCACCCCACACAGTTGGTCCGCGCAGGACCTGACGACCCTCGAGCTGATGCCATCTGGCCCGCTGCCTTCTTGCCATTAATCCTCCTCAGTTCCCTCCTAACCTGGGTGGTTGAGAGAGACAGGCTGGAGCCTTGTGTTGAGTGTGTATTGGATGCTGCAGTTGGGGGTGGGGGGGAGTGAGCAGGGTGAATAGAGGAGGTGTGAAGTGTCTGAGGTGGAACAGCAGCAGTGGGGGTGGGTGAGTCTGCAGCCGATGTTGCAGACTGCCTCATGGCTGAATCAAATCTGTTGAAGAAATGATTCAGTTCATTTGCCCACCTCACATCCCTCCCAGGCAGAGAGTTCTGCTGTTTGTGGCCCGAGATGGTTCTGAGGCCTCTCCAGACTTCACCAACGTTGTTTTGTTGAAGCTGGTTCTCCATCTTCTGCCTGTAGCTCTCCTTCCCATTCCTTATCAGTCCCCTCAGCTTCTCTCTGCACCCTTTTCAACTCCTCTTTGTCTCTGGATTTGAAGGCCCTCCTCTTCTGCTTGAGGACGGTTTTAATTTCTGGGGTAATCCAAGGTTTGTTGTTGGAGAAACACCGTACAGTCCTGGTAGGTACAGTGTTATCCACACAGAAGTTTATATAGTCAGTAATGCATGTAGTAAGGCTGTCGATGTCCTCTCCGTGGTCATCACAAATCACCTCCCACACAGTCGACTCAAAACAATCCTTAAGAGCCTCCTCGCTCTCCTCTGACCATCTCTGTACTGTGCGGGTGGCTGGTGGCTCCCTGCGCACTAAGGGCTCATACACAGGGACAAGGTGCACCAGGTTGTGATCAGATCTGCCCAGGGGAGGGAGAGGTGATGAACTGTATGCCTCTTCTGCATTGGCATACAGTAAGTCCAGTGTTTTATTGACTCTGGTTGGGCAGGTCACATACTGGGTGAAGGTGGGCAGTGTGGAGTCCAGTGAGGCATGATTGAAGTCCCCTGATATTATGAGAAGGGCTCTCGGTGATTGTGTTTGCAGTCTGCTGACCACAGAGTGGAGAGAGTCACAGGCTGCATCCGCGTTGGCCGAGGGGGGGACATACGCTGTTATCGCGATAACATGCGAGAACTCCCGGGGCAGGTAGTACGGACGCATGCTAACGGCTAACAGCTCAATGTCTCTGCTGCAGAGTTGCTCTTTTACAGTGATGTGCCCAGGGTTACACCATCTGTCGTTCACAAAAACTGCCAGTCCCCCTCCTTTCCTCTTACCGCTGTCTCTGGTCCTGTCCGCTCGCAGCAGCTGGAATCCCGGTAGTGTCACGCTTGTGTCCGGAGTTAGCGATGTTAGCCACGACTCCGTTAGCATCATGATGCTACATTGCCGGTACTCCCTCTGTGACCAGGTTAGCGACATGAGCTCATCCATCTTATTGGGCAAAGATCTTACGTTTCCAATAATTACAGAAGGAAGAGATGGTCGATAACGTCTCCTTCTCGGGCGACGGCGCTCCTTCCCTCAGCTCGCTGGGAATATCGGGTCTGTCCGCCGGCAGTACCGCTGCAGGACGCAGCGCTAACAGCTGATCCTTACTGTAAACAAAGGATCTCTGCTCTGGGTCCCCAGACACGGGTGAAAAAAGTAGAAATAAACTGAGAAAAACGACCAGGACTAGCACAAAACGGTAGAACATGGTTGCAGAGTCTAATTACTAATACGTTAGTTATAAAAAAATTACGAGAAAAAAGATAAGAAAGAAAGAAACTCAGAATGAGCAGAGCTGCTGTAACAGGCTGCCGCACACGGGGGGCGCCGGAAGCATGTAAACCATTATATAGTGGCGTTGTTTAAAAAAAAAAAATGAAGGCAACTTTAATATATCTGCATAGTGTTATCATTCAAGCATGGTTACATATTATGTTAACAGCATTCTGTATGCAGCACTTTCTGTCAGGCCTGGTTAAAACAGTCTGTTCCTACTGGGACACTCAGGTTGGAGTTTTTAATAGTTATAGTTTAAATATTCATGTTTTTCCTGCTGTGTTGTTCTTTGTTAAATTTACACATTTTCATAATTCATGTGTTCAACAGATTCTTTATGTTGTACGTGGTTAAAATAGGTTATGTAAATAAAATAGATTTACGTTACAATTTATTTTATTTTATGTTTTTTTAATTTATGTACATTTCAGTTTCCACAACAGTCTGTCCATTCTCTCCTCTCCTCCATTTGTCTCTGTGCCCTTATGTCCTCTCTGAGTCCGGTAGTTCATCCTCTCTGTTCCTCTTTTTTTCCTGGTCTGTTGCTCTGGCTGGCCCTCATCCTCCTCCTCTTCCTCATGCTCCTCTGAGTTACCCACTGCTGAACTTGGCCCGCAGTGTCTTCACGGATGGAGCTCTGCTGTTTCTGCCACTGCCACCATTGTAGGAAAAAAAATTAAATGAATAACAAATAAAAGTGAACAGATTTGACCTGAACAAGTTGCCAGTCTGTTGATGGGCTTTTTTTGTATTTTTAAGCCATTACATTTGTAGTTTGTAACAGTGCATTCCTCCAGTCTGTCATCCTTAAGTTGTACTTTACTATACGTAACTTTTTACGTATCGTTTTTGTTTTATTCCAGTTAGTTTTGAAATCATTATTAGTTGTTTTTGAGGAGTCAGAAATCAAAAGATCCAAGAGATGCTTGAAAGAAACAAAGGTTTCATCGGTGATGTGAGAAAGAAGAAGATGCCAGGTAATGTGCTTTTAACTGAACTTTGCTATTTTATTTTGCCTCCATGGAGTTTGCAGGTGACGGTCATTAGGACAGAAATCTCCCCAGACCTGCTGCTGTTTTACCTGGGGGGTATTTATGTTGCTTTGTAAAGGCTGAAGTCAGGGAACACAAGCCTCCTGGGTAAACAACACCCAGTGGAAATCTGTGACATGATTGGGTGCAATTTTGTATCTGTGGCTGTTTTTAGGCATCCTTGGCTGTATAGCTGCAGAGTTACACACCAACATACTTCCTTTTGATATATTTGTACAGCAGCGATGCAGGCACTTATATTTATTTTCAAAATGTGTTACTTTAAACATGCTAGCTTACGTCTCAATCGCAGCAGTGTTTAATGAGGGGGAAAAGAAGGAAGAGTTGTATACTAATGCTCTGTGACTCTAACACATTCATCATATCTGTTTTGTAATATCTCCAGTTTGGTGCATGTATCCCCATCTCCTACTCCCATCATTTCCTGTCATTTCTCTGCAGACTACAAACTCATAAAGACACAGATTCCTTCAGAGATCATTTTATCTGAAGCTCTTATTTAGTTGAGAACCATGCGAACAATTAACCTGGAACACTGATTCATTTCCTCTGGAAGCTTTTTTTTTTTTTTAATTGACATTGGCTACAAACTGCACATCTGAACTGAATTCTTAACACTTGGGATGTCGTGTTGCCGTTCATCATTTCATCTCCACCACATCTTATTAGAAGGGCTTGGCACCTTTGTCAAAACACGGTCTGCACGAATGACACCCCTTTCTCTCTGCGGAGAATGAAAAATTTCCATAAAAGAATTTAATCACACTATCACTTCCTGCCTGGATCTCATGAAAATAAAAAGAGACACTCCTCTGTCCTCTAGGCCTGCTTCTCCCTCAGGGTGTCACGAGTGTTAAGAGGCCTCAGTGTTGGGGATGAAAACATAAAATTAGGTTTTAAATGGCTTAAAATTAGATTTATTTATTTTTTTACTCCCTGTCATTTTCATCAGTCTGAAAAGAAAATCACTGCTCATTGAAGGGACAGTTTTACTAGAGTAAACTGATTTAACCATTTTAAAGGAGAGGTACTGTACATGCAGATGTTGTCACAGTCGCAGAAGCAGACTGCTTGTAGTGAGGAGGAGGAGCCAAGTGCAGACACACAAAATCAAAACTTGATTCGAACAGAAAACGAGCAGTTTATTAAGGCTGAATATGACAAAAACAAAAGCGTGAAATCAATTCAAAGATAAACAATAAGCTAAACAGGAGAAAACTAGAAAGAAAAAATTAAATACTCTAAACATCAAAAACCCGGTGAGGAGAAAATCGACATGAAAAACCTTAAAAATGACAACTGGGCATGGATACATATAGACCTGGAAACATGGCATGACATAGCAGACGACGGACAAAAAATGAACCTGACGCCACAAGGGGAGCAAAACTAAACACACTGAACATGGAACAGAAGACTTTCAAAATAAAACAGGAAACATGGAGAGCTTCACAGAGGAGTGGAGTAAAGGGAGCGAGGGAACATGAGGGAGAGAGAGACGTGACGGTCTGGGGAAATGTAGCAAAGCATAATAGACGGAGAAACATGGAACGACACATGAGGAGGGGAACACAGGCAAAGAAAAGGGAAACTGTCAGGCTCCTGGGTCGGTGACCCAGTGTTTCGATTTTTGTCTTATTATTATTTATCTTGTTTCCCGGTCGGTTGTGTCACTCCTCTCTCTCTCTGCTCCATGTTCCCTTTGTTCAGCGTCAAGTCGGCGTCTCTGTGTTATTCTTCCTGTTTTACGTTGACGGTTGTCTAGTTTTTTCTTCACCCTGGTCTCGTCATGTTGATTGCTCACAGCTGCGCTCCCCTCATGTGTCTCATTCCCTCGTTTCCCTCAGTGTATTTTAGCCCTGTGTCTCTCTCAGTCAGTGTCGTGTCGTACCCTCTTCATGCTGCGTGTTTCTCTCTGTGCTCCCTGTGATCCTTTTCTTTAGTCTCTCTTTTCCATGTTTCCTCGTGTCTAGCTTTACTTTCCAGTTTCTAGTTTAGGTTTATTTGTGTTTTGCCCTGCAACAGGGCAGCCTTTTTAAGTTTATTCCTCTATCTGAGTGTCTGGCGTTTGGTTCCTACATCCTGCCTGCCACACAGCTGTATCATGACAGAAACAAGACACAAGGACTCACACACATAAACACTGACACACAGAGGGTGGCACAGAGGGCAAAGACACAAGGGGAGCCTAAATGTAGAAAAGCTAACATAGAATACACTCAGGATCACCAAATGAATCTTAAATAATAAACCATAATACAAAATTACATCAAGAAGAAACTCAAAATGCTGGGTCAAACCACCCAGCACCGTGACATATGTAAGAACAACGGGCCATTTTACATTTTCCTGTGTCGTCCTGCATAGACTGGGAAAACAATCAGCAACCAAACAGTGAGCAGATCTTTTATCAATAAGAATAGATATAGCATTAAGCTAGTAATAAAGCCCTAGTACTTTTCATATTTGTTGTAGCACACTGTATAAAATGGGGATGACAGGGGACTTATTACACTTTTAGAATGGTTAAAATGGTGAGTCATTATAGCAAAGTCAAATAATAATAATGAAGTCAGCATATGCATGAAATCCATCCATCAGACTGCTCTAAATGGGCTGCTTCAGACAATTTCTTGTAACTCCTGGGTTTGTGATGTCAGTGAAAAAGGACCTTCTGTCATTTGGAGCACACAGGTCTGTGTAACAGAGACCACACCCACCAGCAGGTGGATGTGGTCTTGTTTGTGAGGGGCAGCCAATCATTGGGGACAGCTGGTATAGGGGATACTGACTACAGAGATCAGCTGAACAAAGCACACTGCATGTCTGAAGAATATAGAGAGCAAAATGAGACATGTTACAATCAGCAAGACTTGACACCAGCATTTCAGATAAACTCACCTATAATGGGAGCCAAAGGGGCGTCTGACTCGTGTTTGTAACCAGAAAAGTTGCCCCTCTGCTGGCCATTTGAAAAAATGCAAGTTTAAGGCACTTGGGCCTCGGATTACGCAGAACACCCGATACCATCATGGTGTATTTCAACGACAGCTGTGACATTATTCTACCATTAAAACGCACCATTTGACTGATACACTAGTAATGTGTAATTTAGTTATTTCCAAATAGAGCAATAAAACAACGTGGACCTCGAGGGTTGTGCCAGTTATTTGAGAAAAAATGTTAGGAGCTTAGAAAGAAATGAGTGCAAGATAAAGGGGGATAAAAGCCAGAGAGGAAATGGACATTTTTTGCCATCAGCCCAAGACTAAAGTGTCTTATCCGTCTCTTCATGTGGGCTATTTTTACTTTCCCCCTTAATCCCTTACTCTTTAATGAGGAGGATTGGATTCAAGGTTTTTTTTTTAACCTTTTTTGGAGGTGACAGACGAAGGAAAACCACTTGTTCAGAAAGTCCAACCATATTACCACACTTGTTAGTCATACGCAGACATACGCACGTAAGGCCGTGCAGTCATGCACGCACACACACAAAGATATAGAATTGATACAAATGCACACTACTGCTGCTGAAATGTATTCTGTGTCCAGCAATGTGAATACATGCATAAGTAATGTATCTCTGGCTGTGGATATATGTCAGTCGTCTCTATTAGTATTCAAATGTCCTGGCTTTATTTTTATGTATGCACATCTGTGTGTGTGTGTGTGTGTGTGTGTGTGTGTGTGTGTGTGTGTGTGTGTGTGTGTGTGTGTGTGTGTGTGTCTTTGATCAAGGCGAGCAGAGTTAGTCCTAAGCTTACTCCTGTCTGTCATTGAGGCTAATCACAGGCTTAATGGAGCAAGAGGGGATATGTTTGATTTTATATATAGAACGAGACACGCACACATTTACCACTCTCTCTCTCTCACACACACACACACACACGCACACGCACGCACACACACACACAGCCATTTATTACATTATGGATTACAAGTTCTCTTGTTTTAGATAGAGCGGGGCTCAAAGAAAACAACAGGACTCTCTTTAATCTGTACAGTGCAAATCAGTAATCTGCAGCATGAGATTAAAATGTAATCAGCCAACAGCGCCAGTGGAGTGCACGCTTATATAGTTCATGTGAAACGATGAAAAAAAGAATTCACGTCCGCAGAGTCTGTTGTAATAAGTCAGAGTGAAAGGGGAGAAAATAAATGTGAGAGAGCACTGGTGGGTAGGTACACATATAACAGAGTTAAAGCAGTAACACAAAAGTGTTTTTCTGCAAGCGTAGCTTTGTGACAGTGAACCTATGACGCGTGCTCTGATTAAAGCTTTCTGAGCTGAGGAAACACTCATGAATATTTCCCTGCATGTTAGCTAAACTTTCTGTGGAGTATTTGATTTGATTCCTAAAATGAAGAACAATGTGAAGTGGCGTTCTATGAAGCCATTTCTAATATAAACTCTGGACAGTTTAGGTAGGCTCAGGGATTATTTACACAGTTGTCCTTTCTTCACATGTACAGCTCAGGAAATAGTCTGCTTCAAATGAATTCACACTGTGGGTAATACTTCATGTGGTTTAGCTGATGGACCAGCTTGGATACGTCATGCAGGACGCTAGCAGTGAATGCACAAGAATATGAGCACACTCCAATATCACACTAGTATTTTTAGTCAGTGTTACTGGCAGCAGTCTAGTGCAAAGTCTAGTGTCCAGTCCAACTGCACTGGACATTCAAACATGCAGCCCTGAGGCCTAAAGGTCTGAAGTTGCAGTGCATGAGGTCCATGGAAGTTGACATTAAGGGAATAAACACTTAGGACCTGCTGTAGTGCCTTGTCTTTATTTCCTATCATTCACACAAAGTTTGTTCACATTCTAGAACATTCTACACAACATCGTTCTCACTTTTTGTCAGACTTCTGGAAAATTTCTTTGCATGTTCACCAAATGAGTCATTGCCACCTCCACGTGAATCTGGGTCCTAATGTGCAGTACGCCTGACCAGTGTTGCATGGCACCAATATGCATGAGCCTTTGGACTCGAATAAGCCCCCTGTGGGCCTATTCAAGTTGTTTGGAAGTTGTAAAACTTACAAAGATTGAAAAGAAGAAGAAGAAGAAAATTTGTCAGAATAATGTGTGCAGGACTGAGACACTGTGTAAAGCACAGTGCAGTAGAAAGATAAAAAGAAGAAGAAGTAGTGCAGATGATTTTCAGGTACTGAACGAAACAGAGAGTGTGGGCTGAGGATTAGAGTATAATTTCAGGGACACTGTGTTCTCATAGTAGTAAGTTAGACTGTCTGTGGGTGGTGATAGATTTTATTAGAATTCACAGGGAAAACAGTAATATATGATCATATAAGATGAGATAAGTATTTATTACTACCAGTTGGGGAAATTCACAAGCATAAACATAAGCCTTGATTCTTCCGTGGGTGTGCACAGATTGGCTGCCCCTCGTTTCACAGAAAGATTTTAGATGATACCAATGTGGAATCACACTATTTTTTTTTTTTTTTTTTTAAATGACATCAGAAACAGCAGTATGCGACATTACGTGATGGCAGAGCTTCAGTTCATCCTTTGGAATCACACTATTAAAGAGTTTAAAAAATAAATCTACCTGTCTGCCAGAGTGGTCTCAAATTGACCTTGTCACTACATTAACCGTATGGAAGAAAGACTTCTCTCTCATTATTACACAATTGGAATTACAGCAGAATTAGGAGGACTGTGCAGGACGGCTGTTTGTCCAACCTTTGTCCGTTACAAGACCTAAAAAAAGAGTTAAGAAAACTTGCATTCATACTCTTGATGTCTCCAAACACAGTAATCCAATCATCCATCTCTATCACCATTGCACACGCACAAATGTAAACTAGTAAAACTAACCTAAAAGTAGCTAACCCCGTATCAGGTTTCCTCTGGGACCTTCTGGGTGACAGGAGGCTTGTTGGAAGTGGAAACTCAAGTCTTGGATCAAAAATCACTGTTGCCATGCGTCGCCTGGAACATAGGTCACCTTTGCAGTAGTTGCAGATGGTCAGAAGGACAATTAGGTGATATATTGATGGCACGTGTGTCTCTTCATCTTTTCTGCTAGAATCCAACTCCAGGAAAGCCCCTTCACAGGCCTGGTCGCCATTGGTTAGTGCAACACCACAGGAAGCCTTTCTTCTGGCTTTTCTCTCGCTTATCACAAATCCAATGATTTCACCAACATGGAAGTTTCTCTTATTCTTGTTTTGTGTTTGGAACACCAGACATGAAATGCTTAAATGTTTGTCTTTCTTCCTCTGTCAGCCCATCCTGGCTGTTATTATTATTATTATTATTATTATTATTATTATTATTATTATTATTATTATTATTATTATCTGTTAATCCACATCTGACAGATTTGTCAGAATAAAGAATCAAGTCTGAGCCTCAATAGCACAATGAACAAATGACACAAGCTTTTATTTGACTCTCCCGAGGCATCCCGAGACTTGGATATTTTACAGCATTCCAGATAATATCAGTCTACTTCTGCCCAAAGCTTCTGGGAACTTGACACAGCTGTCATTTGGCATTTATGTATTGTAAACCAATATAAAACATCCCACGTCTTGTGTACAAATCATCTCAATCATCTCTCCATTCAGAAAAGCATCATTTGTGATAAAACAGCAAATGTAAAACTCACAAAGATTAAAAAGAAGAAGAAGGAACTTGGCCATAATAATGTGTACAGGACTGAGACACTGTGTAAAGCACATTGCAGTAGGAAGATTAAACAGAAGTACAGATGATTTTCAGGTACTGAAAGAAAAAAAGTGTGGGTTGAGGATTAGAGTATAATTTCAGGCACACAGTGTTCACATAGTAGTAAGTTTGACTGTCTGTGGGTGGTGGAGTTTATTAGAATTCACAGGGGAAACAAAATAACTGTCGACTACTTCCTCATCTGTTCTATCATCATCATTTTTATTGTTCTTCCTTCAATTCTCTTATTTCTTCTCTCCACACCTTACACTTAATGCTAATGTTTTAACAAGAACACTCAGTATCTTTGGTAAAGACACTGAAAATGTTTGATTTCCACTTGTAGACTAATTGAAACATAATATCAAAAATGTGCCTCTGTGGAGCTATCGCGTGCATGTTAGGTTAAATATTCCTGTCTAAGTGAATGTAATTTATTAGCTCACAGACATATCTGAGAGCTAATAAACATGACTATTAGCTCTCAGATATGTCTGTGTGTAGGTGTTTGCATTAACACCCTTCTCTCTAAAATTCTGATTTACAAGAACTTTCAGGAGAAAGAAATTCTGATGGTTAATGTTTTTTCTCTGCTGGCTAAAGATGATCATTATATTTTGTACATCTCAGCAAACATACCCAGTTGAGCATGGGGTACGTTTCCTCTGTATACAGGCATACTTTGTGCACACTCTACTCATATTCTGTGTGTAGTGTGTTTGCAGTTTATAGGTCAGTTTCCCTATTTTGACCTCAGTGCTTGTTTGGAAAACCTCTCAGCTATGAGGGAGAACCCCTGCTCAGTGTAGCAACACATGATTGGGGTACAACCTTGCCAGTCAGCCAGTCATGGTAGCTACTTTTTTTCATTTTTAGAGTGGGGTGGTGAGGCTGTCTGTGGAGTGTAACTGATCAACATTTTCTTTGTGGAGTCTTAAACAGGAGTTTAACCCTCATCCAAATGAAAAGACTGATTAAAAATGATCTATAAGCAAGACGCAGCCTCACCAAGTCTGTTTCAACTTGTGTTTAAAGTGCGGAGTTCAAACTATATACCAGTTTTTAATCCTAACAGTACATTTATATGAATCAAACTGTCAAAAAAATCCACATAAGTCCTAAACCATAAAAAATATGCTGAAGTCTAAAAAGTAACCATTCTTATGTTGTCTATGTTGTGGATAGATCTTACTGTAAATAACACAGAAGCTTTTTAGATATTTTATGATGCGATAATGATACTGTTAACGTATGTAAGATAGTTGTAACCCACATTAAATTAGGGTACCACTTTAAGGAGTGATAAATGTGCTCTTCTGACCCTGTCTGTTGACAGGTCAGGTTTTTTTGTATGCTGCATTGTTCCTGAGGTGGATTCCTCCGGTGAAATAGATGGCGAGCTTTCCCACCTGGACTTAGAAAAACTGAGATTTGCTTCTTTTCCACTTGATGATCTCCTACACCTTGCGGTGTGGTATGACCACTGGTGGTGGTCAGAGGGCCCGGTGGCGCCAGTGTTCGGCAGCCTCGCCTCTGTCAGTGCGCCCCAGGGTGGCTGTGGCTACAATGTAGCTTGCCATCACCAGTGTGTGAATGTGTGTGTGGATGGGTGGATGACTGGA
The DNA here is from genome assembly GCF_018398535.1 of Haplochromis burtoni. Lineage (NCBI taxonomy): Eukaryota > Metazoa > Chordata > Actinopteri > Cichliformes > Cichlidae > Haplochromis > Haplochromis burtoni. The sequence goes on from NW_024582760.1 coordinate 150,071, forward strand.
TATGTAAAGCGCTTTGGGGTCCTTAGGGACTAGTAAAGCGCAATATAAATACAGGCCATTTACCATGACTGTATCACTCACACTTTCACACACAGCTGGTTATACATAAGACCACTGACTGACATTCTCTCACCCCTATTTTCTTTGCCACCCTGGGAATTTTTTGGACTTTACCCCTTGGGCATTTTTTACTTGGGACTTTGAATAATAAGCTGTTGTGTAGAACATTTTCCACATGTGAAAGGAGTTGGATTTGTGTAATCTATTTCTATAAAAGTTAAGGAGTCAGGTTAGTAGGATGCACCCGAGCATTGAAAACCAACATTGAAAACCAAAAGTAACACTTGGCCAAGTCATTATCTTAGTAGTTTATAATTGTAGAAAGGAAACTTACAAAAAATGAAAGAAAAGTGAAACACATAAAGTGCCTTTAACCTGTGCTTGTCAACCTTATGGTTTATTTCACTAAAGTCGGCTGGTTCTTTTTAGATACATTCTTGTCTCTGTGTCTCATTTAAACACACCCCTGTTCTCCTATAGTCGAACCTATTGGCCCATTGATATATTCTTTTCAACAATTCCCCTTACTGTGTTACATAGTACATATAAAAGCAAGACTGTTCTGTATCATATTTAGTGTTACACATATTTTAGGTCATCTAAAAAGCAGCACACTCCGGTAGATCAACAGAAGACCCACGCCTTTCTCCCTGGCTACAATCTTCTGCTCCGGTTAGCCGTTCTGCAAAGAGCCTTGGTCAGATTCTAGATTTAGTGGAACAGGAGACATTGAACAGAGAATATCGCTACCTTCCTTTCCTGGCTGGGAAACCGTGCAGGTAAGAAACCTACATAGAGGCTTAAAATAGAATGAGCCCTATTGGCTCATCCTATTGAGCCAATAGGGTGGAGATCAACCCAGAAAGGTGTGCACATACCTAACCAATGGGTCACGAGAGCTCCATGTAGACTGATTTGGGGAATAAAGGGGATGGGGAATAAAATTAGTTGCCTCAGACAATAAGTCTATAAGAGTGAGTATTACCATGTTATTACCTGACATGGGTACACTGTGAGTCTAGGACACAGTCTAGGACTATGTGAAACCAGGGTCTGCTGGTGATAGAGACCCTGAAAACTCGTAAACCAGATGCTCTTTTTCAATAGTTTTTTTGTCACAAGGCCCAAAGTCCACCAATCTTGGCAAGAATCAAATCTGGTAGCTGTCTGGATTTAGGTTCTGTCCACACAGTAAATAACTTTAATGAAGTGAAGGCAGAAATTGGAGGAATCTGTATAGCTAACTAAATGGCTAGCAAGTTGCTATCTGCCACATCTTAGTTTTGGTCAGAGTCAGGCCACATAAGATAAATGTGCACCAGAGCAGCTTGCTTAGAGCACTGCTATAAAACCCCAACATCTGAGGCATCCACTTCCACAGTGAATTGAAGGCAGGTGAACAGGTGCAGATGTATATTCCTCCAATGAACACTGAAACATACCTGCAGCTTCTGAAGACCAAACAAAGGGAACAGAGATTGAAGTGACTTTTGTTAAAATGTCTAAAACCTTTCTGTAGTCTGTGATAACCCTAATATAAAAACTGACAAATCAAGCACTAAAACTCTTTGCTGTGGACGGAGCGGGCCAGTTTATTACTTCTTTGACTTTTCCAGTGTTGATCTCACCTCTTCTCCAATACGTAGCCAAAGAATGAAACAGATGAAGCATGAAATTCCCATTTCTCTGCCTTTACACGAGCTTGTTTTCCAGGAGTCTCTGTAACACCTTTCTTACATGCTGCTTGTGCTTGTCAAGGTTCTTGGAAAAGATAGGCATATCATCTAAATACACACAAACAAACAGATTCAAATAGTCTCTCAAAACATCATTTATCATGGGTTGGAAAGCTGCTGGAGCATTTGTGAGGTCGACTGAGAGGTGTGTTAATGGTCGTCTCCCACTCATCGCCCTCCTTAATTTAAAGTGGATGATAAAAACATTTTTACAGATTTTTACACTGATGCCGTCGGGGATAGCTGGAGTAAAAGGTTGGGTCATATTGACCAAGCATGGCACCTTGATTATCTAAAGCATTCTGGACTTCCACTCAAAGTCCACTCAAAACTATCATCCTGGATAGCATTAAAGGGCTTTGCAATATGTAATGTATTGGATGACAAAATTAAACCATTAATTGTTTCTTATTATACCCTATCGTTTGTTTTCTGTTGTCACAAAATACACTTTTTACAGCTATAGATTTTCATCGTTGGGATGGTCACCACGAGGATGCAGGCACAGAGAATCCCAGCATGGCCAGTGAAGATGAGGCAGAACCAAGTAGCTCCAAACAGAAGGACCAGTCCAAACAAATCGAGGACCAGAATGGGCATGGTTTAGTTATGAAAAGTCTGACACAGACCAGAAAACTGTTCTTTGCAAATGATGCTGCAAACCGGTCCCCACCTCAGACTCAAACGTGACAAACCTCTACCACCGACCACCTCAAACTTTAGAACAGGCTTTTCCCCGCAGAACGTCGTGTAAAAATACTCACAAAGAAAATGGTTTCATGCATTGGTCAAAACACTCGACTCCAGGTACACGATGCCCAGCTGGAAACATTTCACACAAGTCGAGTTGCAGAGATTCACAGAGTTTACAGAAAAAGCATTATTTTGTGATATATGTCGTTATGGGGATGAGAAATGTCATATCAGGATATGAGAGTCTGGTCATATTGCACAGCCCTATTAAAAACACATTTTTATAAAAAAGTAGACTCGGCTTAATTAACATGGGGTGTGCCATTCATCATATAGCTCTTAATGGTAAAATAGAAATAAAACAGATGAACAGTCTACTAATAATGTCAAGGATATGCCCAGTTTGCCTTATTTGGTCCATCCGCTGTGGTCACACTGCCCAGGGGGTGATAAATCAAACCTTAATGGTAGAAGGGGGGGTACTGCCATTGTTTTGTAATAGTTTGTGAATAGCTAGGAAATGTAAAAATATCTCCTGCTGATATGTTTGCTGGGGTCGGTGTTGCTCTGCTATTAACACATTGCTCTCTTCTAAACTGAATCTTAAGAGCAGGAAAGGCTGTAAGTAATACTCATTATTTCTTTGAGTCCACTGACCGTATATCCATGCACATACTGTTGACTTTTCAAAGATTCAGTAGAATAATGGGGTGTTTACGTCCGTTCCGACTATTAAAGTTCCAAACTTTGAAAACCATTTGTGTGGCAAGTGTCTGCTCTGATGCATGAATCACCTCCCATAATGCTGACATGCTGTGTATTATGCAGAGAAACATTTCAGACAAAGCGTTTTACACAACAACCCACGTGCTGGCCGCGGTGGGTGCAGATACATTAGAACATTTGGTTGTATGTCACAGTATTGTCCCTAATCTCCAGAGGCTAATTACACACTATTAGCATCCAATTAGCAAGTCACAGAAGTGACTGGTGCTTAACAAGGGAAAATCAGATTGGCAACTGTTCCTCCTATTGAAGGCTTTTGGGAATCAGTGTGCTAAAGAAGGCTGTTATGTGCTTAAAGCTTCACCAAAAGGAACTGCCTTAGTTTAAAATGGCTTTACAAAGGAAAAGTCTATAGATCAAAATTTTAGCCTTAATTACGAAGACAGCGTGTGTTGAGAATATAATGAGTTGATCACTTACTGAAAGGTGGGCGCCTTGATTCAGCATCAAAATATGACCAATGCTGACTGCCATAGGTAGACCAAAAGAGCAAAGAATGAAGACATCTCACTCGATAGACTTGGTTAAAAGGCTTTTCTGTTTGAAATAAAGTCAATTTGACTTGACTTTGAAAATTCGGTCCAACATATTTGGAAAATGCCACAATGTTTGAATCTGTACACCACCAAAGAGGAATTTAAATCTAACAATCAAGATTTGACTGATTGAAGTTGTCAGCTTTAATTCAATAACAGACATTTTTATACATAAAACCCAATTTTCAGTCTCAGGAGTAACTGGGACATCATTTTAATTTTCAGTCCAGTTCTATGTAATTTGGCATAATTCAGCCTTTTCTCCATGATCCCCATTCTTAAAAATGGTCACTCCACCACTCAGGCCATTTCTGGTGAGGCTTCAGCAAACAGTAGATAAATTAGCTGAAGGTACAGTTCCTATAAGGTCTTTGCTGTTTTTTTGCCTGTTTCCTAAGCACATAACTTTGGAAACAGGAATTACTTTCAGTATTGTTCGTCTGCTGTTGACAGTGTTTTCAGTTGGGTGCCTTTTCATGTTTGAATGGTTCACAGGTCAATGTTAGGTAGCTTAGCACTTTTAATTCTTATTTATATTTTTATGTCTATTTAAGCGTTATATGACATTGTGTTTGCACTAAGTACCGCAGCAATTTCCTAATGTTGTAAACCTGCTCAACATTTGGCAATAAAACCCTTTCTGATTCTGATTCTGATTAACAACCAAAAATCAGACGATTCTCCTCTGAAAATGGTCATGTAGAACAACTGCACTGAAAATGAGTGAAAAAGCAGCCAATGTCCAAAGAAAAACTTTGAACGATCTTCAGCGAGCTCAGGAGCATTTTAAAAATGAAAAGGAAGTCTGGCTTCTTGGAAGACACATAAAGAAATGGCTCAAGACTTTTGGATGGCACTGTGTGATGCCAAGGCTCATTTTTATTTTAGCAAATAGATTTCTTATCTGCCAGCACAATTTCTTTATGGGGATACACCAAAGCATAAATGTATCTGAAGCCTGACGTTCTCATAAAAAAACTGATTTTCTACTCAAAGAAAGATGGACGCTCATTGAACACACAGGAAAGACATTTTTTAGTTTCTGAATTGCTTTTTGTTCAGATGAGTTTTCCCAGTTTCTTGTCATTATCACAACTTTGTGACCTCATGCCCCAAAAGCTTGGCGAGAAATACTAAACTTGTGCCTCCATAGCCGCTGCTGCCTAAATCCACAGCCTTAGGCTGCTTAGCCACATCACCTCTGCTTCCAAGGCATCATTTGCTTTGATCACCGCAACAGGTGAAGCCAGCTCAGCCAGGACAATTTTGGAAGTGGGTGCTTATTTTTCTTAAAAAGGAAAAGCCCTGGCGGCTGACAGTTTTCGCCATTAGCAACGGATGGTTGTGATTGATCCACCCATGAGTTAGGGGCCCTGCACGCTTCCACAGCACCACTCTGAACTTGGGTTTAACAAGGAAAGATTATCACATGATCATATCATGATAGTGTTAAATGTGTTTGAATGACTGCCTTTGAAGTGAGCCAAGACTTGGCAAACATCTTTGTGCATTGACATGTAGCCTGAGGCATTTTTACTGGCATATTAAAAAGTTTGCAAACTCTTTTCTACTTTCTAGCCAATTTTGCGATAAACTGCCATTTTCTTACTGGCCTCTCTTAAATCCCACATTCTTTTCACCACATAATTAGGGGAGCTGGCCTGCTAATATCGTCTAACAGCACTTCTAATCAGCATTAAAAAGTTGCCAGACTTGGTCGTTGAATGTGCCACGAGGCTCACAAGGCGTGTACACATACACACTTTGAAGTCTGCAGGGTCAGCAACATAATCCTTCTTGTCACAATTCAACATATATTTTGCTTTCAAGTGGAAAGAGGATGAGTTTACAGTATGTATGATTTTGGACTGAATAAGAGCCGTCACTCCTCCAGGAAACTCAAAAGTAAATTACAGCCAAATGCATGCTCTCCGAAATCTATCTCCCTCGGTTGAGACAGCCAATCTTTGAGGATTTACTATGCTCCTGGAAGATAGAGTTGTTAAGCTTTGCTGTCAGCCATCCAACAAACATGTACTAGCATGACACGGTGGCTACAAAAACAGCAATCTGCTCTCATCTGTCTCTCTGTGTTTTGGAGCAAAAGTGATTTTTCTGCCTCCGCAGGTTCATGCTTGTGCCTCCAAACCCAAGTGTACTGCCCCAAATCGATTGATATGAAATTTCCTTTGATTCCTTTTGGCCCAAGAGTGTCTTAATAAAAGAAATGAACAGACTGCACTTCCAAGTACACATTTTTCTGTCTGCTAGACTCCCTTTTTATCCACCACGTTAAGGGTTTGAAGTAGTGCTTTTTGTATATTCGCTAATTTTAATTTAAAAATGAATGTCTGACATAGCTTCCTCATCTACAGCTGGGTTTACGTAAAGCCACACCCACCAAACAATAAGTCAGCAATAATGTTGCTGAGCCAATCCATTTACCTCTCCTTAGCTAACACAGGGGTGTAGGTGGGCTGGAGCCTATCCCAGTTGCATCCTGGACAGGTCACCAGTCTGTTGGATGGCCAACACAGAAGGACAGACAACCATTCACATCTATGGACAACTTAGAACCACTAATTAACCTAACCACACTGACTGCATGTTTTTAGACAGTGGGAGGAAACCAGAGTACCTGCAGAGAACCCACACAGAGGAAAACAAGCGGACTGCACAGAGATGGTGGATTCAAACCTTGGACCTTCTCACTGTGAGGCAAAAGTACAAAAGCTGCACCACCACTCTGCCAGAGTTACAGCTGACTATCACTTAATCAAGCAAATGGATACATTGCATTTCTGTGCTGGTAGTTGACAAAGTGCTTTTAAGATTGTACTGGTGAATGAGACGTGTAGTATAAAGTGCGGCTTGATTAGAAAAGCGTTACACAAGAACAGCCTCTGCTCCGTAGGTCTGTGTTATGAGCTTTAATAAGTTCTCTGTCTTCCTCCTGTGTTGATATTATCTACCTTCAAACCCAGCTTTGCTTTTTATGCTAATCTGTGCGGGTTAGCTTCTTAGCTTCTAGAACATACATACAGCAAAGTGGACCTAAATGTATTTAGAGCCTAAAGTGGTTTTTTGGGTGGATTAAAAAAGGCCAGATTTGGTCCACATGCAAATCAGTGTTTAGTTTAAATGAAAATAGTTTTTCATATAGTGTCATTTATATTTTTACAAAAGGGTAGTTTAGAAAATATAATTAGTGATAGCATATTTGTGGGTATTAGAGTTTAAGACAGAGATGGACTAGTTGCATAATTATGTGCAGAAAGTCACAAAAGTTGCATAAAAGAGCAAAATAAAAATAAAAAACTAGAAAGCTTATCGTCCTGGCTTTTATTTTCTCTCTGCGAACCTCTGCCACAAACATTTTAAAAAATGCACCAAATCCAGCTGCAAAGAGCAAATGTTTTGCTTCATTTCACTATGCTGACATCACTGTCACATCACCCAAGTCTAAAAAAGGAGGTCAATCGCTTTCTTTCACCCCCTTCCCTCCACCCTTTGCCTCAATCCCTAAATACACAAGTTATTAATTTTCTGTCTCCGTTCCTCTCTCCCTGTCTCCCTCTGTTCATTCCCAGAATACACACACTATTAATTAGACAGAGACCCAGGTGGTGACAGAGGAGACAGCACAGGGCCCCAGCATGCCCCTCGCTCCCAGAGCTCAATCCTCACCTTGCAGCTCTCTTTGTGGCCCACAGCAAAGATCACGTGTGAAATCTCATCTTCTTGGATTGTTTTATTTTAATTTGCTCTTAATTGAATTGAAGTTCATGTCTCTTGGAGCTCCTCTGTGTCACCGTGGCAGCGGGTGGATGCATGAGCGGGTGTCTACACCAGGGACTTTAACAGAGAAATTGAAAGCTTCAATCGGAATCTAACCTTTTCTGCGTCATCTCTTTTTGTGTTTGATTTTGACAGAAACTTATTTCTCCTCCCTGCAACAGAAAAAGAAATGAGATTTAGGCACGCACTGTGCATCAGAAACTGTCATTTGTTTCCTGAATCTGAGACTAAACATTTCACCACCTACATCTTAGGTGGGGATGGAAGCTAAGCTTTCTAGCAGCTCATAAAACTATCAAAATACAGACTCAGGTGCACTGTTTACAGCAGTAAACAGACCTTGCACTCCTTAAAAACACATGTAAAATTAATATTCAAGTGTCACTGACAGCCCCTAAATCCAAATCCCGCGTGTGTGTGTGTGTGTGTGTGTGTGTGTTTCAGTGTAGTTGGGATGAGTAAGTCTCCACACAAATTCTCATCCAATGCATGTGAAGCTTTAAAAATCAAAGGCATGCTTGTCAAATCACTTTATGCCTCATCAATATCTCTTTTTTTGGCAATTCCCCTCAATTTCATTAGGGGCCACACACCCCTATGACTCCGTTCCTCCTGAATCCAAAGTTTAACTAATGGGCAGAGTCTTTCTGCAGCATCCACACAGTGTTTTTTTTATCCTAGTCATGGAACATTGGACTTCTTCTTCCTCCTATTTTGGATAATCAAGGGTCTATGAGCCTCTGAGGCTACATTTAATTTGTTGAAGACATCTGTACAGTGTCCTGTGGGGTGTGCTCGTGAAGTTTGGGTTTTCTGGCCTGTAATTATGGGCAGTTCTAGCCCTCTACAGCTGTACTGAAAACTTGTTTTGTATTGTCAGAAAGAAGTTAAGGGAGTGGGTGTTTAACTCCAGCAGGGCTGCCCCTGTATGAGATTAAGATTCTGTTCCTAATTTTGATTCACAGTATTTCCAGGCAAAGCAAAAACGTTGAGGGTCTTATGGTCTCTGGATTTCACCTCCAGATATGGCACAAGAAATTGGCACGTCTAGCTCGAAGACTACAGGTCTCAGCAGGAAAGAGGTGGAATTCCCTCTTTGGGATGGGAATGAGTCATGTTCACCATCATTTGGATGCTGTACCATTCACAGAAGCTGGAGAAATAAGACTCTCGTGAAGAGTGTCTGGGCTCTCTCTTAGAGGCACGATGAAGAGCTTTTTGTGGCTCAGAGTACAGCTTCTCTGATTAGGATGTCTGCTGGGTGAAGTGATTTGGGCATGGCCAACCAGAAGGAGATCCATACTCAGGACACACTTTTAAGATTATGCTTAATGGATGGATGGACAGATAATGTGACTTAGAGTCAATAACAGTGATAATTTTGACAGCAAATTTATTTACATTTAGTCATCGGGGCAGACGTGCACCATGGGCTGGACTCAAACCCAGGTCGCTGCTCTCCGGTAGCGTAACACCCGGTTACCTGTTCACCCACTGAACTAAACTGAAAACTTAAAGTTTAAAAGTTTGTGTTTTTACTAGTGAGAGTTGCTCCGCACATCGAGGCAGCTTGTTTTCCTTGACATGAGATGAGAATCATGTTCATATGTCTGATCTTGTCTTGGACCATTTCCTGGGTGAGGATCAAATATTACTGCACAGCCTGGAAGCGATCCAGTCAGAAACAATCTTGTCTTGTCTTACTAGACAACTTGATTAGTTCTGATTTGTGCATTCGGTTTTATTTAGCTTTATCATCTTGTTTTTATCAGAAAACAAAAAGACGTTGATGGAAATTATAATCAAAATCACTGGTCAATGAAAATAAATAAAGTTGTCTTACATGAGACTGTGGCAAACTGTCTACACTTGTTTTGTGGCAAAACATTATTTTCCTCACACTTCTGAGAGTCGTCCTAAAAGATTGTGACATTGAATAAGGGGATTCTGGGGTCTGTCATTCTCACTAAAGTGACCACAGGCACTAACCAACACTGGAGACAAATGTACCTCCGGTGCTTGCAAGCAGTCTTAGAACAACATTTCATGTTTTTACGGTAGTAGTTAAATGGTTATTTGGAGAAAATGGAAATATGGTATCTGTCTTTGTTAAAAGAGGGGATCAGTGACACAGTTTGTATGGCTGCTCGTAGTCGTCTCTGTGGTATTTCACAGGCTGGTAAATGTAGCAGCGGCAGAGGGAAGTTTTCCTGTTCTCAAGAGAGTGAAGTTCATCACAGCGTTTAAATTGATTTGCGGCTGCATTTGATGACACCTTCAAAGTTTCATGTTTCCCAGATTGTCTATCCATCACAGTATAAAAAACAGACAGACTATTGTTTCTACTTATTTAACTGGAGAGTCCCGGCTATACACTGACATAGAGCCAAACAGCCCCTCAAACTGGACATCAGACACAGTTTTAATAGAGCTTTCTGTTATTGTTTGTCTATTTTTCCAATATAAGAAATTCTCAAGTTGTAATGTAATCAAATACAAAAAGGAAAAAAAATAAAAAACAATATTAATGTCTTGTTTTCTTCTTCAGCTATGTCACATCTTCTGCTCACTGAACCAAATGCTTTAAAAAGAATGATTTAAAAGTTTAAAAAAATATTTCTGCTGCTGGAACTTTGTGCTTGAAATGTTTGCTTCATTAGTAGAAGAGAAACCTCAGGGATGCACATTTCAGAGAGACAGATGAAGGCTCTTTCTTCTACTGTTTCATGTCGATTCTGATGAGTAAACTATAAAAGCAGAAACGCCCCTACTGAAAACAGCCACCAACAAATAATACAAGTGGAATTTCTCTATAAGAAAGTCTTTAATTTCCTCCGTCATGGTGTCACTTTAAATGGGTCATTGAGTGGAAAATATACCAAAGGGGAGTGTAAAGAAGATTCATAAAAGTGCATCAAATTGTTCACCAACAGCTGCAGTAAAAAGCCCATTTTGTGCTTTTACCTCCTTCCTTTGTGTTTACTACCACTTTGTGCATGATGTGTGCGAGTGAGTGAAGAGACCTTTTGTTGTTTTTCAGTCATGCAACATTGTGCAAACCTCTTATAAATCTTTAAGTCGGGTTCCAGCTGAAGGAAAAGATTAAAGTTACATTAAGTTATTCTGTTAGCCAATTCACTGTAAATACACAGATAACATATCATTTTACAAAGATATCAGTCAAGTTATTTTGGGGGCCTGTCTTGACTATCTCTGTTTTGTTTACCACCCATTAATCCATTTATTTTCTGGAATGGTGGTTCATGGTGGCGGAGGGGCTCCCTATCACCAACACAGAGGAGCACTTAATCATTCATGCTCACATTCACACTTACAGCCAGTATAGAATCCCCAGTTAACCTAACTGTCAAAGCTGGCTGCACAGAGGACACAAAGTGCAGGACTGAGGACACGAGAAGTAAAACTCAAAAAAAGCTTTATTTCTTCTTTTACCTACCTACAACAAACAGCAGGTCAGCTGCATATAAGACAAAACGACACCATGTCTGAGGAAAATCACAAAAGGACCCAACCATGAGTGATAACACAACAAAGGACAAAAAGAGACGGGATAATATTTACATACCATCAGGAAGAAGGGAAACACCCGGGAGCACAGCTGAACAGAATCTGACTAAAAAGACAACAGGAAACTGAACACACATGGGAATAGATACTGTCAAAATAAAACAGGAAGTGACTGACACTGAGCTCAAGAATAATATAATAAGACACAAGATAACAAACACAGAGACAAGACTGGAGGGACAGAATGGGTATCCAACTAAAGCAATCAGGGAGCCCAGAAAATACAACCATCATAAGCCCCAGGTGTGTAAACATAACATCATAACCAGAAGACTAAAGAATACAGAATATAGAACCAAATTATAAGATTATCAAAAAAATACAAAACAAGAAAACCCCTAAGCATCCCCAAAAACCTGACAGCATGACCCTAACAGTCATGATGACTGTGGTAGGAAACCGGAGAAACCCCCATACACACACATGCACAGCGAAATCTGCACACAGAAGTAACCGGAGGGTTTGAATCCAGGACTTGCTGTCGACAGTGACAGTGCACCACTGTGCCACGAATCCACCACATGCTAAATTTATATAGTGGCTGCTAAAGGCGCTGCTGATTTAGTGACCTTGTTTAGAAGTTTGTTGAAAAGAGCCGCATGCTTTAGCTGGAACTGAGGTTGATGAGAGCCATAACAGGAAGCCTAAACGGTAAAGCTGTTAGCCATAAAACCAAAGCAAATGAGCTAAAGAAGCTCGGATGTTCAGAGTCAGCCACCTTTCACACAAAAGAAAGCAAATGTGCAGTACACCTGTGCTTTTCTATTACGTCCTATCCCTATTATTTTAATGAAAAGCCTGAACTAACAGATATTTGCCAACAGCCTGAGCTTCAATTTGTCGAGACGTGACTCATTGTCCGCTAGAAGCTTTGGACTTCCATTGTTCTCAAAACCAATTAAAAAGCAGCTTGCAGACACAAGGCTGCCTTGACTGATATAATCCATCATGGTATACAACTCCTATAATGTACTTTCTACTAACACCACTTTATAACACCACAGTGAAACAAGGTGGATCCATTGTACCAGCGCCGGGAAGAAATGATTATGTCTCCAGCAGACATCACCGGCACCGCACACCGGCCCTCTGCCCCCAGTCCTTATTTCACTTCCCTGCTGCTACCACTGTGGGAAAATGCATAGAATGATCCCAGTATACACAATGATTAGCTCCAATTGATTTCTGTGCTGATGCGCTGATATTGAAAGTGATGGATTGCATTAATTAGTGTCTCTGCGAGATTTAATGGATTTTAAAAACAGCTGTTACTTCAAACCTGCAGCAGAACAGCCAGTTAAAGTAGAATTTCTCAGAGAGTCTGCAAGCCCCCAGACAAATTCACATTGCCTCCATATGGATGAGGGATTCACAGGAAAACAATGCATGCGTGTAATCCTGTGTAGTTTATCTCATGCACCTCACTGTTCGCTCACTTTACACTGAGAGCTGGATTAAGGTGCTGCAAATAGAAAGAAGACCAGTCAGCACCTCGTGTTACAACATTGTACAATTCCTGAAATCCTGATTGGTATATTTAGTTTTCTAAAAATTACGTACTAGTTGCTTTACTGTTCTATTTGTACGCATTTGTAATTCCAAAGATCACAAAATCACACCAATCTGTGCAAAATGATCCTCTGATTGTGCTCTATCATCATGTTATCATCATCATCATTTTGGATTGCAGCTGACACATTCTGGCAGGACCCATATGGAAAAGAAAAAAATTATAAAAGACTTGTATCAGATGTGGCCTACTTCATATAGTGAATCATATAAGGCTCATAGGATTCACTCATGAAAGTGGCCACTTTCATATATTGTTTTAGTATCCAAAACAAACAAGTTTCATTTATATATTTTTCTAGGGATCTTATATCTGTTTTCACTCTTGTATGTTTTTCATACAAGTTTCACACAAGACAGATACAAACTTTATAAGATTTATATATATATGTTTTCCATATGGGAAGATTCTCGTCAGGGTCTGAGTATTTGTCCTTAAAAACCCCAGAAGTGGCAAAAATGCTCCTGCTTATCCCCAAATTGCAGCCTAGCAAAGCAACGACATTCAGGAATCTCTTTATACACAATCAGGATGAATGAAGCCCAAGACCCAATGAGCTGTGACAATATTTCTGTTGCATTGTGCTTTGTTGATGAAAGCTCAATCATAAAAGAGAGATTTTTGACGATAACCACAGCCGCCGTGGGAGATGCAAACTTTCATATAGACACTTTTTCAGAACTGGCTGGCCTGAACAGAGACAAAGCACTCTGCCACGTTTATGACAAGGCCTTCTCTCATGTAGGGAAACTTGGTGGTTCAAAGACTCCTTCAGGACGAGCTGACAAAAACCCTTTTTTTCACTGCTCTAAGAACCAACCACACGATATCCTGTGAGAGGGTTTTTAAGGATTTATTCAGTATATGTAGTTCCCTCTCTAGTTTACATGAATATTGTGGAAGTTCACTGAATGGTTTGCTTGAACAGCACTAGACAGTGGACCGTGCCACAATACTGATTATTCTGAATTCCTTTTAAGTTTCTGTGTAATATCAGAAACTTCATTATTTCCAGGAGACAAAGGGGGGTGGCTGCCAGGGTGCTGCAATATCCAAGCTCAGCTTTAAATTCTGTGCCATATGATGACTAAGATATTGTCCACTTTTAGCAGGAACTTTTTATAGCAGCACTGATGCAGTTACTTTGCAAAATCATGCACTGCTAAAAATAAAAATAAAAAAAAATCAGTAATAGAATCCACTGCCACACTTGACCCGATGAGCCTTTCTGGACCCAGAAAAACTGGAACCCTGCTTCAGCTAATTGTCAAACAGTTCCACACCTCCTGACGACAGGAGCCGGACACTGAAAGTACTGCTGGGTAATTTCCACAGGGCCCTTGAGGGGCTGTGAAGTGGCCTCAATGCATTTAAGGTTGCCCTAACCTTCTGAGCTTCCACAACTTTATATGAGAAGTCTTTTCTTACTTTGAAAATGTGCTCACTGAGCACAGAAGCAGTATGTCACACCTACGAAGACTCAGCTAATTCATCTTGCTCTTGAGAAGGACTTAGCTTAGAAGTGCAAGACACCGTGGAAAGGAAAACTTCATTATTCTTGTCTCAGAGACATTTGAGAGCGACATTTCACTCAAAGATTCCCAAAAGGAAATCTGTGAGACAATTCTGCAGAGAGAGAGTGCTACAAGAATAACTTGCATCGGGAAAAAAACTTTTTATTTTGGGGGCAAAGGCACTAAACTTGTATAGGTTTGTGTTTGTTAGTCTATTCATAATTCTGTACATTATTTTTTTATGTCGCAATCACATGAAATTAAACTTAACATAGATGATGCTTCAAAATAACTGCATACATCAATGTGCAGAGGTGTTTCAATGTGACTGGCAATTAGAAAGACTTTAGTTTTTCGGCCATCTGTATACTTTTAGTTTTTGCACAAACTAGAAGTATGTCAAACTTGTCGGTAGCACCTTCTGTCATTGCTCTAATTCTGAGCACCTCAGCTGCTATGAAGCTTCTCAATGCACAGTAGTAATCATATTTGAACCACATTTGCAAATTTACTCATTAGTTTTTGGCTGTTTCATTAGTTTATATATTATTAACTTTATTAGGAATTAACATTGTTTAATACTAATAATGTTACGTCCGGTGTGGCAGACGTGTGGAGTTGTGGAAAGGACCCAAAAGGCGGCAGCTCTGGTACAGGTGAGTATTTATTTACAGGAGTGGATACAAACAGCAATGGTGGGTGAACATGAAACCCGAAACCTAAATTGGGTAAAACTAACAAAACAAACCAGAAACAAAGATGCAGGGAGGTCCAGGGAAATACATAAAGAGAGACGCAGGGAGACCGAGGGGAAACAACACAGACGAACCAGCAACGACTGGTCACAGCTGGGAGTGATTAACGTGACGATACTAGGGAGGCAAACTGAAAACACTCACATAAGACGTAGACCTTCAAAATAAAACAGGAAACACATACACGCAATGACACAACGCAAAAACTTCACACAGACTGGGGAACACATAGGAACATGAAAACAAAACCCAGAATAATAATAACTACTAAAACATGAACACGGAGTCACAAACTCCGGATCATGACAAATAATGGTATTAATATCGTTTTGCTACTGTCTGGGATCTATGCTGAAGCTGCCATGGCAATGCAAAGCATTAATAAAGCCTCAGTCTCAGGTACAGTTCTTGAACATTCCTCCTTTGTTCTGTTTTCAGTGTACCTGCGGACACTTAGAGCAAAATAGCTAGCACTCTGAGCCTGTTTGTCGTTATTGTTTGATTCAGTCATGGCCAAAATGCTGTCATGATCATCATAAACATCTTTTCAGTGACTTTGGATTTGAATTAAACTGATTGTCATGATTTAAAATTACACAAGAAATGATTGTGATAACAAACGAGATATAGCAGAGAAGTGAAAGCCTCATTTCCAAGGCTGATTGCAGGTCTTGCTGCCAAACATGCACAACCAGTTATTAGGTTTAGGAGACGATTTCTTTTTAACAAACAACATCTTTTTTTCCCCCCTCAGTAAATAAAAATCATCGTTTTAAAAACTGCATTTTGTATTTACACTGATTTATTGTCGTCTAATATTAAAATTTGTTTGAAAAACAGGAAAAGTACTTGCCGAAAACATATTACAATACGACTTTATTTGCTGTGAGCCATTTATGTATGAATTTCAGTGTTTAATTTTAGGGTAATATATCTTACAAAATTACTTTGTCATTATTGGCTCACAACTTGATGAACAGATTTTTGGTTTCATAATTAAAAAATGCCGAAAAATCCATGGAAGTCTTTCAGCATATACTGTAAATCTTTTGTTGCATTAAAAAATGACTTGTATGCAGTCATTTAACTTATTCTGGTCTGACGACTGAAACTAGTTAATTATTGGGATTTTTAAAGGATCAAGTTTTTATGCTCTCTTCTGATTGTTTTACTGCAGTCCCTCTCTTCTGCTCCCCTGCAGTGCTACTAGCACATGCTACTTTAGCAAATGTTAGCTTTAAGAGTTTTGGAGTCTAATAACTACTTGCAGTCAATAAATGATGCTACCACAAACAGCACATAAGGAAAAAAAACATTGCTACTGTAGCAGCAGGTCTAGCAAGGAAGAAAGCCAAAGTTAGCTAACTAGCTGCTACATGGTATCAACAGTGCTGGAGTACTCAAAAAAGTAATCTATTACACAATACTCATTACTTTTACTGCTGTACGTTATTTATTTACTCCCTGTAAGTAATTGTAAGCAAATGCTAATCATGATGTCATTTTTGTAGCACATAATGTTGTCACATAATAACCAGCTAACAATGTAATGGTCAGGCTACATGCTAACACACTGAGGCAAATTCCTATTCTAATGAGGACACACACTACTGACAATTTCACAGTAAAATGTTGTAGTCACAGCGATTCTACTTCAAGTTATTCAGGTACAGGTCAAAGTAGAGGCTACTATGTTACCAGCCCAAATGTTCATCACTGGTTGTTTCGCATGTGGTGGCACGGACTCAACATCACTCTAGGTCTGGGGTTCTTTGGCATTTGCTTTGTGTTAGCAGCAGTGTGTGTTGTTTCAGTGTGCACTTTCATCATCTCATCATTTGGTGATTTTTTTTTCTGTATGAATATTGAAAGAATGTATATAACATAGGGACATATCATTAGCATATGTCAACACTACAAAAGCTCTTTTCACAAAAGCAAAAAATGTTGCTTCCAGTTGTACTAGCTGAGAAAGATAAACTTACTGGAGAAATAAGTGCTAGCAGACAATTTGCCAGGCCACCAACTAAACAGCTGCTGCGTGTTTTCAAAGTGGTGTGTCCTCATGGTAATAACCACATGACGGTTAGTGTTCCACCTGAATATGCTGAAGCCCACCATCTGGTGTGTGTTTGTGTTTAAGGTGTAAAACGAAAAGTGCCAACATATCCAGATTACCGGTATATAGAAAAGTGACACGTGAAGTGTAATGTGTCGCACCTGTATATAGTCGTATACAGTGAGGCTGTTAACACCAGTGTGTCTTCGGTGAAATACACAGATATGGTGTTATCCACTGACCTTGCAGAGTGGCACCAGGAGGCGATGCAACATTGGTATTTAGGCATTCAACAATGCCACAGGGGCACTCATTTAGTGTGGTGTGTGTCTGTGTGTGTTCGCACATCTGTTGGGTCCACCCCAGGGACAACTACAGCAGACAGTTCTGATTCTCACATATATGCAAACGCGCACACACGTAGAGATTGAGAAGGAGGGAGATGGTGGGTATACGGAAACAAATTGACAGATTGTGTTTATGAAGAAACTGTCTTAATTAAACATCATTAAAGGAACTCGATGATGAATACAGCAGAAGCACCCCTCAAGCTACTACAGAGTGCTTTGCCCCAGAGTGTTTCTGCAGGGCAGGAGTAATTATGTTTAATCTTTACTAGAATTATTCATCCATCAGTTCATCATAAACAGGGTCTGAGAACACATACAGTATTCAAGCCTTGTTCTACTAAAGCATGGTATCTGCAAACAGTAGACTGCACAGATGTAGTGTGCATGGTTGCAATGTATACGTTACACGCAATACTGTTGCTTATGTCCCTTGAGGTGCAGCAGCTGTGTGTGTGTATTTTCTTAAAAATCAATTTCCCAAAACTTACTTTCATGACCCAAAACATGTCCAGTTTTATTCATAGTGTGTGTTTTTAACATTAATAACTGCACAGCTGCTGGCTAGCCGGGAACCGAAGCAGCTCCAAGAGGTTCAATCGAAACACTCGAGAGCAGCGAAAAGAGCAGAGTTGCACCAAAATGACCAAGAGAGGAGCTGTGTCTGCTATGATTTGCAGTTTTGCTTCATTTCTGGTTGCACTGCTTCTGAGCAACAAGGAACCATGTGAAGCAAAGACAAAGTGTTACCTAAGGCTAAAGAATAAGTCCAAGTGAAGTTTGTTGTGAATCTGCAAGTCACAGCTCTGCAGCAGAAATGTTAACAAGCCCCGTATTGACTTTGGCAACAAAAACATAAGTCAACTGCAAATAATTCATCCTCAAAAAATGTGTTCATCCAAATCTCACGAGAACGCAGCAGCAGGGAGAATTTCACGGTTTGATCCGGGAGTCTTCGTACACATTTCAGGATGTCAGTGGGGCGGTTTGAGCTCTTGTTGGCAGAGTTGGGACCACATATGAGGAGGCTAAGAAACCATTTCAGAGACCCATTTGACCTGGAGCATCATCTAGCTGTGTGTCTGAGGTAAAAAACGATTATTTCACAATTGCCATGTCATTGTTTATTCAGCACAGCTGCGCGCTTTGAGATACGAGCACACTTGTTGCCACGTTCATTGGTCTGATAGGTGAAATATGTTTAATGCGCAAAACATTCACACAAATTAAGGTCTTAAGTGTAGGTTATTCCTTGTTTTGGTTATATGGATATACCATGAAGTGCCAGAGTCTTATATGAAATATTATAATACAAATTTTCAGTCATACCGTTCGGTGCTAGCAGAAAAGTGCAGAATTTATCAAAAATGTTGTCAGAGCAGAAGATCAGATCTATGAAGTGTTTCTGATCAAATTTAAAACACTTAATTTGTATGTAGAAATATTTTTTATGTCACTGTTGTGAACTCATGGTATTCCGGAATTCTTAGGATCCCCAGTATTACAAATCCTGACCACAGCCTGGAAAGATACAGGTGCAGCTAAAGCACATTAAAAAGGTCTCTTTAAAGGAGGGTATTAAATGGTCCTGGAACAGAACTCCCTTAAGTGAAACACAGCTGTTGTGCAATGACACGTGGAAATGTCTGTCAAATGGTGTCCTATGATGTCAGTAGCGAAACACACTTGAAAGAACAGAGAACCTCTGTGAGCACTGAGTCAGCCCTGGGATATTATAATATTCCACTGGATTTTTCATCATAAAGACCCGATGACTTTACTGTATTAGAAGAACACAAAGGATAGGGATAAGGGATAGGGTATTCATATTCACTGAGCACTTCACAGCAGAAGGACTCTTTAGGCTTTGTTATGCTATTCCTTGGCTTTACATGTTGAATGGATTTAGTGAAGAAAACTAAAGCTGGGGCCTTTTCTTGCTTGTAGTTGTTGACAGCATTTCAGGTTTTGCAATTAACTCGAGCTACATTCAGAAATGTGTATTTCCTTCAGAAAAAAGTTGAAGAGAAATTTAAAAGAAGATAAATTCTTTGCTATAACTTGATTTCTTTTGAAAACTGAACAAGTTATTTTTACTGTGTGACAAATCACAGGTGGCCACAAACACAATAAAATGAAGACTTTGGTTTCTGGATCAATGTAAGAATAAACTACAGTCCGGACTCACGTTAAACTACATAGTAACATGGGCTGTCAAGTCTTTAAGGACTAAGGAACTATCAATTCAATTCAGTTTTATTTATACAGCAGCAAATCACAACAACAGTCGCCTCAAGGCGCTTTATATTGTACAGTAGATCGTACAATAATACATACAGAGAAAAACCCAACAATCATATGACCCCCCTATGAGCAAGCACTTTGGCAACAGTGGGAAGGAAAAACTCCCTTTTAACAGGAAGAAACCTCCAACAGAACCGAGGGGGGGCCATCTGCTGTGATTGGTTGGGGTGAGAGAAGGAAGACAGGATAAAGACATGCTGTGGAAGAGAGACAGAGATTAATAAAAGTATGATTCAATGCAGAGAGGTCTATTAACACATAGTGAGTGAAGAAGAAACGCCCAATGCATCATGGGAATCCCCCGGCAGCCTAAGTCTATTGCAGCATAACTAAGGGAGGACCTGATCCAGCCCTAACTATATGCTTTAACAAAAACGAAAGTTTGAATCTTAAAAGTAGAGATAGTGTCTGTCTCCTGAATCCAAACTGGAAGCTGGTTCCACAGAAGAGGGGCCTGAAAACTGAAGGCTCTGCCTCCCATTCTGCTGTTAAATCCACTCCTGCTACACTACACTTCACACGCTCATGAACTTGATTAACATCCTGTCCTTAATCCAAAGGGTTTACATTTATGATGTCGGGCAGCGTGTCACTGCAAAAAAGGTTTTCATCTCTGTGATGTTGTTTTAACTTAGTTCCTCCCATGATTCTCATAAGGATTAACATTTTGACTTCTTTGTAAAAACCTTAATGATTTACAAGTCACTCATAAAGTGGTTGTTTCTTCACATTCTCTTGATAGCTTTAGTTATTTTGGAAGGTTTTAAACACTCTTTATAAACATAAGAATATACATTTAAAACTAACACTGGTTTGCAATGACAGCGTGAAAATGACTAATAGTGATTTTTAGAGGAACAGTTTAGCGACAGGGCTGAGCATGTCCTGGTTTGAAGCTTGACCAAGCTTTAAGACTCAAACAGAGTGCATTGCATAAAATGTATTCACATAAGCTACAGCTGATTTGCCCTACAAATGTTTTTTGCTATTCTGAGGCTTGACAATCAGAAAAGAGAGGCTGAATAAATACAGAGGACCACATGCTGATCAAAGAATACAAGTACACTGTAGAAAAACAGAAAACTGTATGGATTCTTCTTTAAACTGCAGACTGTGAAAAGGCTGACGAAACTAAGGAAAAGTAAGGAGACAAGGACAACGGAGTTTTTAGTGCAAAGTTCAGACTTGAAAGGAAATACTCCTAAAGCCTCTAAATACCGAATACTGTCTGCTGGCAGCAGATGTACAGAAACTAAGTGACTGACTGGCTCTGAAGCATTGTATACAAACATATACACCAAACAGTACAAAGGAGTACACGCAGCAACACATAGCAGACGTTTGAAAGCCACACAATGCAGAAGTCCAGTGTGAAAAACATTCAGTGAGTGAAGCGCTCCAGGTTTAGGAGATGCATAAAAACAAGTGTAGCGATAAATAAGCAAGCACGTGTTCATACTTTTCACTGAGGTGGACTTTTTGGGAGGGTGATGATTCGAGGTGGGCAGTTTGAACCAAACAATGGTATTGGTGTCCAATCGATAGTAGCACCACAGGATCAATGCTTTGTTTCTTTGCACAAAGATCAGTAGGTAGCCCACTGATTATATTAAATATATATAATTTGGGGAAATGCACTATGTGAAACTTTTTGCACTGACTGTCATGATTATTTTATTTATAGCACATTTAAACAGCAGAAGCTGCTTCAGAGATAGACTCATGTCAAATGAAAGTTGTGTTTTTTGTGTTAACTCATTATTATGAAAAGTAAAACTCACAGCACTTTAGTGCTCATTAACATTTGTTCAGAATTCTCAAACTGAATCCTCATCTTATGACACACTGCTCTCTCCTACATAAGCTGCCTTTATAGGTTAAAAGTATTGGAACTGGTATCGGCAGTACTGGCCCTGTATTAACTTGGTATCAGATAGATCGATAGCAGTATTGCACAGCATTGCTGACAGTTAGACACAAACACAAACGCTTTGTCTTAAAGACACGTGTAAACACAAACAAAGCCAAAAAGAGATCATCAAATACTGCGGTTCTGTCACTGCTGGTAAATCGGTGAGATACTCGTAAAGAGTTAACTGCTGTTCGTGTTTATAATAGACATAAAACACACATGTATTAAATCTTCAATGAACTCACCATTGATGAGGAAGTCTGATTTACTTACCAGCTTGGTGTTTTTAAACCAGATGTGATTAAGACGTCAGTGGACATTTATGATTGCTATGTCATTAACCAATGAGCACAACCTGGTTCATCCTCTATTCTGACCCTGATGGGCCCACCATTTAGAGGATGAGCTTGAGGTCACAGAACAAATTCTTTCCCAAACCCCAGAATATTTGCTCCCTGGTGGCCATTGCAAACAATGCAGGTTTAAGGCGCTTCTACTGTGTATTGACTTTCCATTTCAGACCAGAAGCTGCATCCATTATTTATGTCTGTGAAAGTTCTCAGTCATCCAGGTCATCGTAGTCTAAGGAGCTTGGAAAGCATCTGGACTTCTTTAACATTTATGGACATTTTCACTGTATTTATAAACCATATTTATTATTTTCCCACCAACATTTCTTTCTCTAGTCCTACCTCTTACTTAATGTGCACTACCACCAATTACATTGCTCTTATATTGCACCTGCTCCTTTATATGGCATATATAACTTGTACATATCTATATAGATACTTATGTTATTACATACAGTCCCTGTGTAGGTACTGCTTTAACTTTAAGTCTATTTTTTGGTTTCCCTTTTTCCTTCTCTCATTCGAAAGGAATTTTAATGTAAAAATCTACAAGCTGCTAAGGGAGAGATGCCAAACTGTCTTTCATTGTTCTTGTAACAGTGACAATAAAGATCTATTCAATTCTATTTAAGCTTCCTTGAAGACGTTTCACCTCTCATCCAAGAAGCTTCTTCAGTTCTAAGAGCAATTGGGGTCCTGACCCTGGGGACCCCTATTGGGGGTTCATGACCCTCTTACAGACACTCCCATGGGGCTTAAAACCTGGGACTCTCCCCCAGTTGCTCTTAAAACTGAAGAAGCTTCTCAGATGAAGCGGCTTCAAGGAAACTTAAAGAAGTAGGTTGCGCACAATTTGTTTGTGATTTGGTGGAATGAGGGAGAAATGCCGATCATGTCAACACTCTGTATGAAACTGTAAATCAAGCTGTAGTGTCATATGTAACTATGCAGGAGAAATATAACTTCATAAAACAGCTTTTTAAACCGTACTATGGGGCAAAGTTACCACTGTTTTTACATCAGGATTGATTTGTGACTCGATACCTGCAGTTTAATTAAAATTAAAGTTATAGTTCCTTACGCGTTAATAAAGATAAGGACTTTAAAATTACATCCTAAATCACTGACCAGACAGTTTCTTCTAAATGGACTTTGTTTAAGTGCTGATTTAAGTTGCTGTTTGGTTCATTTTAGACAACAAAACTATTTGATAAGCTTGAAAAACACGGTTATGGTTAAACATGGTCTTTCACAGCAGTAGTCCTGGACTTGGAAAATGTAACTAATTCATTAGAGACAAAGCAAAATGTGAGATAATGATTTAAATGGATTTCACACGAGGCGTGGTGGAAGGAGCAGATTTGATTCACAGCCACAAAGCCACAGTTTCCAAAATGATATAGATAAAGAGACAAGGCCCAGACAGAGAATCAGCTAACTGTGCATGTACACGTAAAGAATCGCCAAAATCTTCTTTGGCTGAAGTGTCTCTGAACTGCATGAACTATTGTTGCTGCTGCTGTTGTTAAAATTCTGATGATGCCAAGCTCAGTTTCACACATATTTTCTAAATTCTTTTTTTTTTTATTAGTTTTTGTTAGAAACTGAGCTTATGATGAACTCACCACCTCTTCTCTCTTTGTGTGTGTGACTGAACAAAATGGACCTGTTTTATTGTTCGCTGAGGAATGAAGGTTAATATGATCATTTTGTTTTTAATTGCTTCTCACAAATAAGTGCACTGCACAGTCTTGAGTCAGGATCTATTGTCAGCGTGCTGACACTGTTGGCCTGAACCATGTACACTCTTTCCTTTTCATTACTTTATCATCTGCTCTTTTTTCTTGCCTGTGTGAAGCACTTCAGGGCTTAAGTTTAGAAAAGTTTAACATAAACAAACATAATTAAAAATATTATTGTTCAGAGGTGTCAGAGATTGTAATGCTTTGCTAATGTAAATGCTATAGAAACTATTTAAATCTGACTTCAGTGAGTATTTAGCTTGCTGGAGTTAGCAAATGCTAGCCCAGCCCTTTACAGTTTACTAGATAAACACATGAAGGGTAGAATCGTGATGGTAAAAAGGTTCATATATATCTGACGTTGCCCCTGTTAGCTTAATTTATATGTATATTTATTGTTCTCAGAGATCGCAGACACATGCTATGTTGGCTGTGTCGTCAGGCTGAATTAAAGAGCTGTAAATTGAATGATGAGGGCAATGTGATGAACCACATCACTGACACGTAATTGCAAATTTTGACATTTCTGCCAATTTCATGTAAACAGATGTAAAAACAGATGAAGATTTGCAAAATCAGTCTAATCTGAAACGACACACCTCCTCAAGCTTCTGCCAGCCAGTGAAAATCTGTGAAACCACAAGTATTATTTAAAATATATCTTAATTTAGACTGATCATTTACAGAGGAGCTACTTTGCCAGCTCTCTGCGTAGTGTTGTTGATTATGGCGCAGTGTTTCATTGCTTTCCACAGAAGCAGAGATAACACTCTACTACTACACACCCACATATGCCTCAGCACTGTTGCAGATGGCCATACGGCCCATCAATACTGAGAGAGGGGAGAGCGAGGCTTTGGGCATTGCCAGGGTTGGAGCCATCAACTCAAATTGATAGGTCTCGCTATCGCCATGAGTTTCTGGCCACAGCATCAGGAGATTCTGGAGGAAAAACCTCCTACAACTCAGAGCAGACTCTCACTAAGCAACTCCAAGTCACAAATTCTCATCCTACCCTCTCACCCCTCTTAGATAGTTTTCCTGTCTAAACTGTTGTATTATGGGCTGGTTTTAACCTAAGTGTTGCAAGGTTTAGCCTCAGTCGCACACAGTATTGGGGAGTAATGGAATACATGTGCCGCCATTACGTATGTAAAATACAAAATATGAGTAACTGTATTCCGTTACAGTTACCGTTTAAAAAATGTGGTATTCAGAATACAGTTACTTTGTTGAAATAAATGGATTACACTATGGTATTTTCCTGTTTCATATGTTAGGCTATCCTCTCTCCATTTTTGGTAATTCCACACTGGTGGAAACACAAACAAAACATGCATTAAGAGGCTCTAAAGTCTGTGTCTCAATCTCACGTCTCATAATGACGTAAAGAAATATTTTTTAAAATGATTTAATATGAAGGCAACAGGCAGAGTGTTACATTAGGCATCGCCCTAAAGCATGTAGCCTCATGGGCAGTGTAGTCCGTGCTGCAGGGAGAATGGACTGTCATGTGTCAGTGAGCGAGGGAGGGAGAAAAAGGAAAAGGACAAGCTGTCACCGAGCAGAAACGGGAGCTGGAAGCATGTAAATATAATGATAACCACTGCAGCCAAAAAGAGAGCCTGACGAGCCCAGCTGTAAGTAATCTATTAAGACTCAACAGAACACCGTGTTCCTGTTTTCCTCTGAAACAATAAGTTCAGTTGGAGCAGCCTTTCAACGCCTCTCTCTGTCTCTCGCTAGCAAAGTTGACCCAGACAACAAAGTAAAGCTAGTTTTTGGCTACGAGCCCGACATGAACCCGACGTATTAGCCAGAGGTCCCTTTACTACGGTTCAGAGCTGCGGACCTGTTATATATACGCGTGGAATAGTTTTCTATAGGAGATCGCTGCAAAAAGTGCAGCCTTACCTAATGTCCACCTACTGTTACTCATTTATATTAAGATTTAAACATCTAGTTGGTGTTGGTATGGAGAGTAACCTTCAGTAATAGTAATAAATCACACAGCAATAGGACATTCATGTAGTTGTAAAAAGCTTGATAATACATTAAGTAATCCAAAGTATTCAGAATACGTTACTCTCATTGAGTAACGTAACAGAATATGTTACAAAATACATTTTATATACATGTAATCTGTAATCTGTAGTGGAATACATTTTAAAAGTAACCTTCCCAACACCGGTCACACATGCCTAGAGACTTGTCAGGAACAGTGTTGGTCAAGTTACTTGAAAAAAGTAATCAGTAACTAATTACTGATTACTTCCC
>NW_024582760.1:176939-215959 GCF_018398535.1 Haplochromis burtoni
GTAATCCCTTACTTTACTCGTTACTTGAAAAAAGTAATCGGGTTACAGTAACGCGTTACTACCCATCTCTGGTCATGAAGCTCCAGTTCCCAACCAGATGGCTCGTGGCTGATGGTTATCACCGGGTGAAATCAGTAACTAACAGGGTACATTACCAAAAACCTCCTTTTGAATGTAGTTGGCAAGTGTTTGCAGGCAAGTCAGCGTCTTCCATGCAAACTGCTGGTAATCACAATAACCTAGCGAGCAACTAAAGCAATCATAAGGAGATTTGATGCAGCACCATATACCTCTATGCAACTACCACAACAACTTTCCAACGGGTCAAAGAATATTTTCCCTGCCAAAACGATGTATTCCTTTTAAGCAGGGCGCTGACTGGTCTCTATAATTAATTTGTCGGCAACTTTCAGTTCTTTCACTGCAGTAAGCAAATCTAAGTAATTACTGCAGAGAATGGAAAAATAAAAAATAAAAATACTAAGAGCAGTAATACGAGTGTGACCAGATATTTTATCCCCAGTGGAGCTCTGAGAAGAAAAACAACCCAAACTCCAGTTCCAGTCTACTGTCAAGCAAACTATTGTAACTCCCACTGTATCAGTGGAGCTATCAGGTGTGGATGTGGGTAGAAAGCATGTCAAGGCTTCAAAAAAGTATTTTTATAGCTAATTTCCTGGAGGAGTTGTACAATAGTCAGAGTCTTCAAGGTGTGCATCAGAACTCTCCTGATGTGTCCTCGAGCAAAACAATGAGCCTCTTAGAACAAGAGAAAACAGTGCTGCTGTCCAAAATATTCCACCAAATAACTTCATTAATAATCTCAAACTTTCCTTAAGCTCATTCCAGAAAATTGTTGCTTTAATAGGCAAAAGTCCCAGATCATACCATGCAGTCCCCCACGTGACTGCTATTGGAATGATTCCCAGTGGAGATGGTCGTAAATCCTGGTTTTCACACATGGACTAATGGAGTGCTGCATGATTTCACTTGGTCATTACGATTACAGGAGATCTAAAAGAAAATTGTTGCATGGCCTGTAACTGCTTCTGATCAGTGCTCAGGTTATAGCTGATTTCTCACAGAGTTCATGTGTTCTGATAAAAATGTGTGAGTCTGTGTTCAGCACCACTGTCTCTTCATGCTCGCATCGCCGCCAGTATCCCCTCACCTCCATCACCTCACACAGCAGTGGAAATGAAACCTGCCGCCCGGGCTTCCTCATCGATTTACAGTCTGGACAAAGCGCCAAAGATTCAGACTGTATGGCAGGTCGGGAAGAAATACACCCATCAGCAATTCCACTGCCAGGAGAATGAATTAGAAATGAGCCACTGCCCTGTGCTGGCACAACCTGAAGATTGTCAGACATTCATGCAATGCACTTTCATTTCACATAATTAGAAAATAAGAGGTCTATCAGGGCAAGATGATAAAATAATAATAATATTTAATGACAAATTAAATTGCCCAACATTAAAGAAATTTGCAAAGTTGCTATTAAGCTGACTAAAGGTTTGACAGATTTCTTTGAAAGTAGTATATTGACTGAGCTTTGCATAATGAAGTTTGGTAATTAACACGTTGAAGCGCCCATACACAAAGAGAAATGTAAGAACTTACTGTATTTGTTGGAAGCTTCGTGGACTGTGTGCACGTTTTTGTTGATAACAGCTCCGTCTGTCTCGCACCTCTGTGACACAAAGGATCCCAGCAACAGTTGGTGAGCACAGATTTCAGTATCTGCAGTTACAAACCTGAAGAACCAAGACTGTGATTCTGCATCAGGAATAGTTACACAGTGTACTTTACCCTCAAACCGTACACTGTGATTAATGGCAATGAAACATGTGTTTATACTCCACTTTGCATTTAATCCTTAGTTATTATTAATCTGGCCGCCCCCCTTTGAGCTTGTTTGTGTTTAAGGTGTCTTCCTGTTAAAAGGGAGTTTTTCCTTCCCAGTGTTGCCAAGTGCTTGAATTGAACAACATGCACATCTTATTGAATTTCTAATCAGGCAGACTCCCCAGTAACCTGCCCTAACTTTGTAACATATGCACATGCACAGGTTTATGGGTAAGATTAAGGTAAGCTTGGTGTACTCAAATAGACATTTTTATAACAGGAGAACTGTACTGCTTAATTTGAAGAGTAACATCTTATAGGGCTTGATTAGCATGTTGCTGAAATGCAGACCTAAATGGTTCTGCAGAGACTGGGTAGGAGTTCAGTGGATTTTCATTCTTAAGAATTAATTCAATCTTTAAGCCAGAAATCAGAAAAATTGAACCATAAGTTTGTTTGTTTGTTTTTAAGTATGCAACTTTACTTTCAGCCTTTCTGTACTTGTCATCAAAATAACCGATACCATCTTAACCCACCACTCCAAAACGACACATTACAAGCACTTGGTGGCCTGTAGTCATAGGCTGGTTCTCTGAACCCTCTCAGGTTAACTTGAGCCCCAAACCCTAAAGCCCATATTTAAGGAGAAAAAGCAAATTGCATGTGTGTGTTCTTCTTTGTCCTTTGATTTCTAAGACTTAAAAACAATTTTTAAAAAGAACAAAGCTGAGACAGCACAGGGTTAGTGTCACCATCAGGGATGGCTTAGACCTTAGATGGTCAGTTTGCACTGAGCTTTTAAAGTTGGATCCAAGAGAATTAACATTTGACTTTTTGTTTGATATGAGACTTTTTATTTGCACTAATTAGTGAGCTTTCACAGCCCTGGCTGATGTCTTTTTTAACTGCAGCTGAACAGTTTCCCCAGATTATAATCTTATGCTAGCACATCTGGACTTAAAGGTAACTCGTGCCTTGTGAGCTCATCTAGGCCTAGGACCCGTTACTCCTTACTTATTATAGCTCCACATGGAGTTTTCGTGGTCTTATGTAAGCATGGGTGAGCAGAGTGATGCAGATTTGTTGTAGCGACTGTCACACTATTTGGATGAGCAAACTCCGGGGTTCTTGTATCACTGCCATCAGTTAGTGGGACATCTTTCTGGAACGGAGCCAGCGTTAATCCAACTACTTGCACCGACGCCTTCTGTTGTGACAAGTCAACATGTCTGCTGCGGGGAAAGGGCCTGAGTGAAATATGACTCAACTCAATCAATACTGTTTAAAAAAAATAACAGTAACAAAGTAGTTATGGTACACATTTACAAAATGAGCTATTCCAGAAAAATTTGCTTCAGGGTGCTTGGGCAGTAGGTGAAGGATCAGGGAGCATGTACTCATTTTTTGTCTGGCATTTGAGCCTAATTACTTTTCAAAAAACTAATTAGTAGCCATTTACTGAGTGAGCGTACATGCTCTATATTTAGACCAAGTTTGTGTCTCATTTATTGTTGTGGACATTGTGCTCGTAGCGCCTCGTGCTCATGGATTTGGCACCATTGCTCTCCTGTGGCGGCTGTGTGCAACTGCATCATAAGGCATCAGGGCGTGCATCTCTGCAAGCTTGTGCACAGCTGCACAGAACAAAGCCTATGGATAATTTGGATAATTCTTCTTTCAACAGCTTGGATGAGTGAGCTGAAGCAGCTGAATGGCTCAGTCAATCCTATAAAGCTTTCTCTCTTGAAACACATGGAAGACTTGACACTTTCTCTTTTCCCTCTTCTTTCTTGCAGTCTCTCTCGTATCCCTTCAACACCAGTTTCTTACTTCCACACAGAGCAATGAAGATCCTGGAAATGCCAGTACTGCTCAGCCGAACGCCGGCTGTATACACCTACACACACCACAGACTCGGGGTACCATCTCATTGGACTGGACCGGCGTTGTTTAATCAACTCCCCACTGGGTAAGGGTGGGAGAATATTGGAGCAAAGGAGTTTTAGAAGCATCTGTATGATTTTAAAATCTTTTTAAAGATTAAAAATCCCTTTTTTAACAAATGCAACATAATAGATGGAGAGAAGGAGCAGTGTACAGGAATAGAGAAAAAAGACATCATGCAAGAGAGAAGGGAAAGGAGATGGAAGAGAGGAGACATGGGTGACTGAAGGGAGCGAAAGGAAGGTTTTTCTTTGCAAGACAACGAGGTGAAAAGGGAAAGATTTAATATAGAGTAGATGCTAAAGGCATTGAAGCACTCCATATGGTTTAAAATGGCCTCTATTACCTCGTTCCTACTGATGTGGCACATTTTCCACTAAAAGAAAGAACAAAATAAATGACTGGCACCACACAGCACCACAAAACTATAAAGCCAAAGTTGGAGTACTGAATATGAATATAGTAGGCTGCAATAAATTTACCTATGACTGGTGGCAGCCCACAGCCTCTGTCCATAATAAATTATAAGATTTTCTGTTTTGCTCGCAGAAACCAAGACAGGACTATTCAGATTTGAAGTTTTTGGAAAATTTTGGGTTGGTCCTCAAAAGGCACCAAAGTTCAGAATTAGTGGGAAAAGGTTATCTGTTCTTGGTACAAAGTAGGTTGAACCTTACTTTCTTCAAAGGGAAAGGCTTTTATCGGGGCTGTATACTTTAGGGTACATGGACCTTGACACCAACAGTTCAAAACCTTACCTGACATGCTGAGCTCCTCAAGCGGTGCCTGAGGAAAGCGGGGAGGATCATCAAGGACTCCAGTCACCCCAGCCATAAACTGTTCAGACTACTTCCATCAGGAAGGAGGTTCTGCAGCATCCGGTCCCGTACCAGCAGACTGAGAGACAGCTTTTTCCATCAGGCCATCACACCTCACCTCCACTACTGGAACTTCAACATTATGCACTCCATACTGTACAGTAATGCCACTGTTTTGCACATGTCTCAACTCTGTATATTTTTATACACTTTATTTATTGACTCTATTTAATTTGTAAAATATGTGTACACACACACACACACACACACACACACACACACACACACACACACACACACACACACACACGTAGAAAAACATTTAGTATACACATCCAGATTTTTTGCATATACTATTATATATTGTACATATATTTATTAGTTTCAGATTTAGCCATTCGTATATTTTGCCTGTTTATGTTATTGTATTTTGCACAACTCTGTTGCTTGTGAAGCTCGCACACAAGAATTTCACTCGCATGTACTGTACCAATGTACCTGCACATGTGATGTGACAATAAAAGTGATTTGATTTGATTTTATTTGATTTGATTCCTTGACACTTGTCTTTACATCACACAGACTGATCTTGAGCTGAATATGCTGGAGCTGCACAAATTTCAGAGGCTTAGGCTGCATTTCAGCCAGTGGTATTGGAGATCTTTTCCAAATTGAAGGAATTATGAACACAGAAGAGTTCCAAAGTGTACAGAAGTGTCTGATTGGCTTGCAGGAAAAGCATTACTTGATAGAAAATGCAAAACTGTCAGTTATGGATTGGCCTCCCCAGAGCCCAGACCTCATCAAAAGCCAGCAAACACCAATAACAAAGAGCTTTTGGAATGTCCCTAAGAAGCCTGGGCAGCTATTCCTGACACTACTTAAAGAAATGACAAGAAAGCAGCCAGAGTTCAGACTGTGCTGAACAATAAAGGTATTAAACTCAAATATTGACTTTGAAGCTTGCTAGAATTGTACAGACTCTATTTTTGCCTTATATACTGTAGTTCTAGTTATATTTGCACATGCTTCAGTATATTCTTGCACCTATTCCTAATTTTCCAGTGCACAGGCACAGGATTTTTTTCATAGCACTGTAAAATAAAATACTACTGTTCTCCATTCTCCATGTTGTTTGTTTTGCTGTTTCCCTGCCCAAGTCACATACTGAATTACTAAATGTAATGATTTTCTTAGTACCTATGCTTTATTTTTTAATTAAAATAAGCTTCAGCTTTAATAGTGTAAGTGGTCTGTTAGCGCTGTCTGTGAGGCAGCCAGATTCTGTTCAGTCGAACTAAACAGCTCTGCAGACATCAAAAATAAACGATCCTTCTTTCTGTCAAATACTGAACCCAGGGGTTACTTCAGCTGACATGGTGATGTTTCCCTATAAATAGCTCCTCATTAAGCTCTCCTAAAAACAGCAGCTGGGCCTGTCTCACATGCATGTGCTGTCTGTGCAGCAATTAGTTGGAGAAAGAAATATCCCGAAGCCAGTAAACACAGGTGTTTAACACATATGCCGCCACTGAACTTTAAAGCTGCAGTAACGCATATTTTTTTATTCAAAATGGATTAAATGACTGCTGTAAGTGTTGTGAAAAATACGACACCTGTTGAGTCATCCCCATTAGCATGCGACTCCTGCTGTTCTCCCTTGGAGCATTTAAACTTCTTTTAGATGATTGCCTCTCTGACCCTCGCCAGACACAACATGCCAATTTACCTTGTTCCACCCTGAATCAAGCAAAAAAAAAAAAAAAGGACAAGGTGTAGGCTAACTTGTCTGAAAGCTAGTTGCTAGTTAGTACAACTGCTAACTAGCAACTTGCACACACTCTATTTCTGGTAATTCCACGCTGGTGGAAACCCAAACAAAACACGCATTAAGAGGCTCTAATGCCTGTGTCACAATCTCACGGCCCATGTTACCTCTGCTGTGGCCCACAGAATGACGTGAAGAAATGTTTTTTCAAAGTGTTATTCAACAAATTATGAAGGCAATAGGCAGAGAGTTACAGGCATCGCCCTAAAGAATGTAGCCTGATGGGCAGTGTAGCCCAGCTGCAAGTAAGCTATTAAGACTCAACTGTACACAGTGTTCCTGTTTTGCTCTGAAACAATAAGTTCAGTTGGAGCAGCCTTTCAACGCCTCTCTCTGTCTCTCGCTAGCAAAGTTGACCGAGACAACAAAGTAAAGCTAGTTTTTGGCTACGAGCCGACACGAACCCGACGTATTAGCCAGAGGTCCCTTTACTACGGTTCAGAGCTGCGGACCTGTTTTATATACGCGTGGAATAGTTTTCTATACGAGATCACTGCAAAAAGTGCAGCCTTACCTAATGTCCACCTACTGTTACTCATTTTATATTAAGATTTAAACATCTAGTTGGTGTTGGTATGGAGAGTAACCTTCAGTAATAGTAATAAATCACACAGCAATAGGACATTCATGTAGTTGTAAAAAGCATGATAATATATTAAGTAATCCAAAGTATTCAGAATACGTTACAAAATACATTTTGGTGCATGTAATCTGTAATCTGTAGTGGAATACATTTTAAAAGTAACCTTCCCAACACTGACTTTAACAACACAGCAGCAAGTATAGCTAGCATCCCTCGCTAAATGGGAGGCTAGCTATACTTCCTAGCATGTTTAACAATCTTCTCTGTAGCACTATATTAATTAAACAAAAAACATAAGGAACTGTGGAACAATATTTTATAAAGTATATTTTTGAATTTAAATTTTTTTAATAAGTTACTACAATTTTATTTGTCCAAAAAGTCTTCAGTGGATTTAGGAGTAATGGTGAAGCAACAAATTTTCAAAGTGAGTTCATATTCCATAATATTTCTAAACATAAACAAGTCAGTAGAGGGTAGAATTCAGCAGATTTTATTGTCCAATTAACTGCATGAACTTTTCCCAGAAACACAAACCACATGTGCCTGCACATGTGTCCGGTTGCACCTGCAGTGCTGACAGCTCTTTGTCATGACTGGGCAGTCTAAAACCAGCTTTATCGCTATGTCAGTTGCACTACCTAGTCTTACGCCTTCTACCTGCTAAGACTGGGCATAAATCTAAGTTTAGTTAGGAACAGTCATGAAGTCAAAGTCCAGGCAGTTTCTATAGAAACGATTTTAACTTCACAGCATAATAGTAAGAGACAAAGGCATGGCTCATATATTGACTTTACAACAACCATGCTTTTAGAGAGGAGAGAGTTATAAGAAACAGTTATATGCACTGTTGAAGAGCTGATTGAGAGGTTTCGATTCAGTCACAGAGATCTATCTGAACTCACACTATCATCACGTTTTCATCTTCTATCAGACCTCAGTGCAGCATTGTCACCTATGTTGCAACTGCTAATGGCAGGTTTTATGGTTGTTTGTTTGTTTGCGTGTTTATTTGTTTGTTTTTTACACTGATCAATGTCTCTACTATCTGATGGGCAATCTATGCATGCATTTCACAACTAAAATTGTCTGCGAAGAATATAGGATCACGCCAAATAAAACTCAAAAAGATCATCACCCCATCAAGAGAAAATTAAGGTTAACAAACATGGTGAAAGAATTTCCTCATTTTGTCACATTATCTAGAACAGCTCTGCTGAGTGCGGTGATCTCTTTCAGCACCATGGATAGTGTCTCTGTGACACTATCCATGGTGCTGAAACTGACAGCGCACTGCTTAAAGCAGTGCTGATAAAGACATTTACATCTTTTTTCTATTATTTCTGTTTGGCATTATAATGATAAGAAAGAGATAAAGAACATTTGCCTTCTTCAAAAGAATAAACAGCTTAATTAAGCAAACCAGCAAACTAAATGACAAACTCATAGTGAGAAATTTAATCCTATCCCAAAGTCCTATCCCAGGGCATAATCATTCATTATATTCCCTATGTGTCATTGGCTTTACTGGGAAACCTGAGAGGGTTTGCACCTAGCTATGTGGGCAGTACTTTGCAACACTTCTGACTTCAAGTGTAGCAGAACACAGGCAATGTCCCCCTTCCCCATAAAAGAGGAATATGTATGTGCAATCTGTGATTCCTGCAGTGCACAGGGACACTGCTGGTCAAGTGCTCCACACACTCATTGTGAATTTTTATTTTATAAATGTAGGTAGTTTACCATTTCAAATCATCTTTATTGATCTCTTCTTGTCTAATTATTGTGCAATTTTTCTGTTTGATCAAGAACAAAAACTATTTTTTTAATATCAAAATTGAAGGACTATAGTATACCATAAATAAACTATAATAACTATATTTTTATAATCATTAAAGTTTTCATATTTTGCAGGTATACATGTGCAGGTACTTATCCTGCTTTTCTACTTTTGCAAGAAGCCTCGTTCATACAGCACTTGTATTATAAGCACCTTGTCTAATATTCATACAGACAATCACAGAGTATGAACACATTGCAGGTGACATTGAGTTCACGCTTTTCTAAGGATACTTTGACAAGATTCTGACATTCTCTCAGCACAAAACCTTTGTAAGGAAATGCAGTTTAAAATGAAAAAACGATTTAAAACATACTGTGTATTATATTCTCCTTTAACATTTGACATCATATTCATTCTTACATGTATGTGTTTAATTGAAAATCCATGGTTTGCTATTCTAAATCATATTTAATCTTTTTTCCCCATTTTTACAGGTTTTGAGTTTATGAGTGCATGATAAAAGTCATACTTTTTATTTTAAAAATTCCTATCTTGATACTATGCATCAAGGACAAAAGCTAAATATTCCATTTGACATATTTACATTGTGTTTGAATCAAGAGTTGTGTTACATGCTTACAACAATTTTACCAACTTTTTATTTCCATTAAATGTAGCCTGTTGCTCACTTGGCATTGGCTCTAACGGCACTATTGTATCACTTCCTGTTCCTATTACAGTAGCGTTGTGTGCAGCTCATACATAACTGATTTACTTCTAAACTTTCAGATAAAAAAATATTTTAAAGGACAATCTTCATATCCAAACCACCTTCTGTTGAGTCACCACAATCACCATGAGTATAATAGTCATCATATTCATTCATTGTGTCTTCACTAGCTTAGCATAGCTGTTAGCTCTTAGCCGAGTCACTAGCACCGTGGCTTCTTCACCGGTTCCTTCTGTGCTTTCCTGCTCAGTGTTACGTTCCCCTGGGGGGGTCTAGGCGGTGAGGGGGAAGTAACAAAAGTGACCGGGTCAGAAAAAGGAGTCAAGGAGGCGAAACAGTAAACTGAAACAGTTTTATTGAAGTAATTCAACTAAAAGAGACGGACAAGCCGCTATCACCATAAAAGAAACACAAACAAAACTCAGGCGTTGGTCAAATAAAGCAAAAAGTCAAAAGGAAAGCGCAGCTCACTAGCTGGAAACCACCGCAAACACTCAGCTCACTAGCTGTACCCACACAAAATGGCACTGTGGCCCAGAGCTCACCCTGCTCTGGGCTTAAATACCTTTAATCGCTGATGGGAATCAGCTGTACCGGCGGGAAAGGTGGCATCTCAGGCAGGAGGTAGTGGGACACGCCCACACAGGCACCCTCAGGAGAGAGAGGCCCTGCTAGGGCCGTAACACTCAGTGTGTCAGATGTTTAGCTACTCCTCAGCCCCTTTTAGTAATAACAATACTTGTAAGAATTGTAGCTTGGTTGTAGCT
This sequence comes from Haplochromis burtoni, assembly GCF_018398535.1. Classification (NCBI taxonomy): domain Eukaryota; kingdom Metazoa; phylum Chordata; class Actinopteri; order Cichliformes; family Cichlidae; genus Haplochromis; species Haplochromis burtoni. Next base: position 187,241 of record NW_024582760.1, read on the forward strand.
TTGGAGACCCAGCTCCACACCTGTGAAAATGCCATAGCTAGCCATGCCCCTGTGGTTGGCGCGGGTAAAAGTAGCTTAGCCACCGTTAGCTCTCCCCCAGCAGTTTGTGTCAAGCACAATCTGCCACAGGCTGGCTGGGTGATGGTGTATAGGAGGCAGAGCTCTAAAGAGAAGCACCGGTACACCAACAGCCTGTTCATATTTGAATCATTTATCATACTACCTTATAATCATTTATCATTTGTGATCATTTATCACTCTACCTTATAATGTAAAGTGCTTTGAGGCAACTGTTGTTGTGATTTGGCACAATAAAAAAAATTTAATTATATTGAATCATCAAATAGCTTCATAGACATTCTTTATTAAAACAGTATATAAAAAATGGATCATCAGCAAATGTAATTTTTCATAAATGGCCTGTATTTGTATAGTGCTTTACTTAGTCCCTAAGGACCCCAAAGCACTTTACACATTCAGTAATTCACACACTGGTGATGGCAGCTACATTGTAGCCACAGCCGCCCTGGGGCGCACTGACAGAGGTGGGGCTGCTGGACACTGGCGCTACCGGGCCTTCTGATCACTACCAGTAGGCAACGGGTGAAGTGTCTTGCCCAAGAACACAACGACCGAGACTATCAGAGCCGGGACTCGAACCGGCAACCTTCCGATTACAAGATGAACAGCCAACTCTTCAGCCACAATCGCCCCGTAAATGGAAAAACATCACGTTATTTAATGGAAAGAAATCCAAGAATCTGCCAAAAAGTCTTTCAGGATCTTTCTGTGAGCTTTGTCATTCACAGCCTTATTAGCACGAGTTCCCTCTGATATTTAACACGATGAAGGTAAGGACAAGAAGAAGGCTTTTTCATATTGATCATCAACAAGCTTTGTATTAGATAAAAAGACTTCACACAACTGAACTTCAACTGAGAAACTACACTAGCACTTCTTTATACATAGTGTTTCCCTGCTTGTAAATCTAGTCATCTAGAAATCTAGAAAAGTTTTATCTATCATTCCAGTGTATGTGTATTTCCCTCTTTTTACTTGCTCTTTCAATGCTGCCAAATTTTTGCAGGCTGTAATACCACAGCACGATCTGCTCCTCATGGATCTATCTGTCTGGCCAGTAAACTGTGTGTGTGTGTGTGTGTGTGTGTGTGTGTGTGTGTGTGTGTGTGTGTGTGTGTGTGTGTGTGTGTGTCTTTTAAAAAGCTCATCCCCTACACTTCAAAGTCTCTATGCCTTCATCTTCCTTTCTTCCTCGCTGTTGTCACTTTCATTCTGCCATCTATCTGTCTCTACAATGAGACAGGTATAAAATGTATAAAATGGCACTGAAGCAAGTATTAACTAGTTCCCAGTAGAAGGGCTCGACTCTAATCCACAGGCTGTTATGATGGAGATGGGCTGTGTTAGAGTTTTTAGCAGAGGTACGATCCCTGCTGGAGGCAACAAACAGAAACACACTTGCCAAGAAACTCGTCCTGTTTGTTGTCGCCTTCAGCATTTCATATCACAGCGCTGAGGTTTTGCTTTGTTCTGTTGTTTTATATAAGCCGGCTCATTGCTGTAGCTTCATTCAGGTGACAGTGTATTAATTAATGCATCGCACAAGTTATTTAGCACTAACACATGCTTCTTAAATGAACTGCTCTGTTTTGTATCACTCAGAGTTGAACTGAGTTGAATTTGCTTGGCTGGGTTTTGTTGCAGTTTCTCTGAGCACTGGAGAAGACTGTGGCGTTAATCACCAGCAAGTTACCAAAACCTTTACTTTTATGTGGTGCTCCAACTTTCTGATGATCAGTTAATCAAGTGCATTTAATTAGCAGCTGCTGTTATGTTCTTAATTCCTATGGAAGCCGTCAGAGGCTATTTGTTTAATTTTTCACAGGACTGTATGCAGTCCTGTGACTGCACATACATTCAAATAATAGTGCATAAAACTATACGCAAAATCTGATCTTAATGGGACCATGAAAAATGTATTACAGATTTGGCCATTTAAGAAACACATCCTGACATTTAAAGGGCACTGAGTGTATGAAGGGTTATGAAAGCATCATAGAAGCATTGTTTAAAAACTAAGTCATATTACAGGCTTTGCATTTGTGGTTACAGCAGAGAAAAATAATTGTACCAAACCATTTTCTTTCAGTTGGAACTCATTTAAAATGAACTGAAACAAAGAAGGAAATCAAGATTTGCCCTTTTCTTTGGGAATCATGAATGCCTCATGAGGACCAGTGGCCAAAATGAGTCTCAGTTCCAGCAGATTGCCTCAAACTGATCGTTAGTGGCAGATAGTTGATAAGACAATGGGAAAATATTTCATTTTCGAAGGATTTGGAGCCTTCACTTCCTAAATACTTACAGAGAGCTTTAAATAGAAGAGATGATATATCACGGTGGAAAACAAGCCTCTGTCCCAGCTTTTTCAAATGGGTTTTGATGTCTCTGCAATCAAATTCAAAATAAGTGCTTAAAAGCATAAACACACTAAGTTTCTCAGTATCAAGATTTGATGCTTCATCTTTGTTATAATTCCAATAAAATATAACTTTTAAAACATTTGCTACACAGCAAAATCTCCAGTGTTAAATTAACACTAGAGTGTATATATGGGTCCACACCTCTGAGTGTTAAATACAACACTGTTGAGTGTTAAATTAACACTTTTGACAGTGTTATATGTTTAAAAGTAACCTAGTCAGTTTTGAAGATTAACAAAGACTAACACTGAGCAGTGCTGATTTTCTAACACTGGAAAATAACTCAAAATGTTAGAAATATTCCAGTGTTAGCTTACGTACATGCAAAAGATTAGTACACTGACCTATAATTTGCTCTGAGACAAGAAAAGCAGGATTTACGGAGAAGCCTCAGCCTCAGTTTTCAAGCTTGGTGCTTTGCATGTATCGCTGTTTTTGACTACAGAACTCTTCAATTAAGTCATCATCACCTGTGGGAAACAGAGAGTTTGCCAGATAGCTGGTTATCAGATACTTATTAGCTTATTAGCTGTCTGGGTGTCTTGGACTCCAGTCAGAACATTAGAAGTCTGTTTAGTGCTGATTAGCAACAACTGTGTTAATTCTTTATAGCTGTACAGCTAATAGTTTGTCCTAATAAGACAAAAAGGATAGGAAAACATTAAATGTCACCTAATGTTTATGTCATGGCAGAGAAGGAAAAAATGTCTCAGCATTTTTGTTCAGCTAACAGAGTGAATAGGAAAGAGGTACACACTGATAGCGTTGCCTTTTGTGATCCTATTAAACTGCAATGATATTCACCACATATGCAATAGAAGCACATAAAGGAAAATGAAAAATAATGAAACATAAGGCATGTGACTATTTTGGCACTGCAGTGTATTATGCAAATCCAAGGTAAAGGAAAAGGTGTGAAAGCACTGCATTTACAGAGGATGTAAAGTACTGGATAAGAGAACTTTAGCCTTTTTTATGCAAATATGTATCATTTTTTTTCCAAAATATGTGTTTTTCGCTCTGTAGGAAACAGCAATGAAAGCGTACTTGTATATTCTCATACGTGTGGGGTCTATGTGTTTTATCCATTTTCAAAGGTTACCAAAAATGGCATATTCACTCTAGAGGCTGACGAGGACTACTGACTGAAACAGAAGTAGCACTGCTGTGTATTTCTGTGCACTGGGCAGAAGTAAAACTTTGCTGGAGTTTTTAAAATCCACATCTTGTTAATAGAGCTAGGCAGAGCTCTGCTGTGTATCTCTTATGCACGAAGCCTATTTTGGTTTTTATATTAGAAAGCAAAGGGTGCATATGATTAATAGTACAAACTGGAACATACTGGGGGAAAATACATAAAATGAACACAATGTTGGATATAAAGCTTTAGATCAATTCATGTTTCTCCAACTTAAAATAATATTTTTAAATAAAATGTCTCGTTAGCCACAGAAAAAGTAAAAAATGTGATTTAACAAAGTCACAATAACCAGAATTACACATCAAGGTGTGTTTACAATTTTATTTTATTTTATTTTATTTCTACAGCACCAAATCACAACAACTGTTGGCTCAAAGAACTTTATATTGCAGGGCAAAGATAACATTGTAAATTCCATACTAGGATATTTTTCTCTCACTCTCTTTTTATGAAGTTCAGTATGCAGTATGGTTCACGTTGATGCTGACAAAGGCAACAGGCTGAAACATGTTGGTTGAGTAAGAAAGCTGTTCTTTATAGTACAAGTGTTTCATCAGGGCAAGCAAGGCAAAACAGTGCTGAAATACAGCAATACTGAATGATAGCAATTTCTGTCCTTAGTGTAGCCTATAAAGTTTATCATATTGCCTCATTCCGTCTATCTTGTAAATTAGTGCCGTCTTGTAGCCCCTCTGGACTCTATAGTTTCCAGCATGTACATGTCCCATCATCAGATGCTGAACATTTGCACATTGTAATGCAAGGCAAGTTTATTGATATAGCAAAATTCAACAGCAAGGTGATTCAAAGTGCTTTACAAATAAAAAGCATAATTTGTAGATAAATCTGTACTTTTTTGTAAAAAGACAAATGTCAAAGGTCAGACATGATCTGCATGTATTATACACATGCTACACATACACATGGTTGTTAGCAAGTAAATGAGCAATTTTACTTATTTTATGTTAACATGTAAGTTTTCTGTCAATAATCAACTTGGCCAACATGTAAGTTTAGGAGTTTAGTGTGAAAAAAGTTTAGCGAAAACTTAATTAATATAACTTGAATGTTTTACTTTCTGTAAAAGTCACTGCACTGATTTACAGCATACTTCTAATGCGGTGAGACTTTTTTAAAAGACTGTGAAAAATAATTATATGTACATGTGTTGTTTCATTGAGATCTTAGCATTGAAGGTGGAAAATTTATATCAAAGTGACATTGATGTATGAAATTAGCCAGCAAATGTCCTCAACCTAACACCAGCTTTACCTTCAGTGTTTCAGTTTTACAAAAGCCACCTTTTATTTGGATTTATTGTCACTACTTTTGTCAATTTTGTGCCCCAAAGTGTGTTGCATTGTATTATAATGTGTCGCACCAACCTAGAACTAAGAAAAGAGGATTAATTAGTACAAACAAATATACATGCTCTGGAACACTTAGTTCAAATCCAACACACATAATTACTTTAAGCCTTCAACAAGTAAAAGTGGAAATAGTATACGCACAAAAAACTGACATGTTCACATATAATAACAGTAATGTCGATGCTGTATTATCTTGTGTGAAAAACAGTCTGCTCATAGTGACGATATGTTGGCAAATGTGAAGGATGAACATGCGCTGGTGGATGAGAAAACCCACAGTGTTTGGAAGTTCTATTCAAAGGAGAAAATGCAGCTTGTATGAAGGTCTTTCAGGCCAGGCTGAAGTTGTGAAATATTGAGCTTTCATGGTTCGATACCTCTGCGGGTGAAACAAGCATAAACAATCGAAGATCATGAATATTTAGGAATTGTATGCTGTGGCTGACATGTAATCTCAAGAAAGTGCAGTACACAAACGATGCAGTAATGATTGCTCAGCACCAGGGATGGACACGAGCCAGAAAGCCTCCCTGTATCAGTTTGTATGTGTTGTTTCTGAACTGAGGGACACATGACTGCACTTTCAAGGAACCTGAACAATCTGGATGATGTCTCTCCTCTCTGTATTGACAATTACTGTCAAATAAGGAAGGTGTTGTTTTCCACACACTCAGGTTTCAGCGCTTTCCTTCCCGTGTACTTTCTGTTTCAAATTGCTACAATTACAGTGCTGGAAGTGTCCTTTGATTTCACTATATCACCATCATTATGTCCTGGTGTTCACTTGAGTTGTTTATATATATTGAACTCAGAGCACCTCAAACATTTGAACATCAACACCTCATAAAGTATACCTGAAGTTTGTTTTATGTTTGCTTTGGGTTTTAATTTTACATTTTACATTTTAGCCAAAACATGAAAATAACACACTCGTTTTCTTTATAAAGCTAAAACCTAGCTATGTAACGTAGCTTTTCTGTTTCAAGCTGAACATCCATTTCTTCAAATATCCAGTCATGTATTTAGTTGTACGTTACCACATCAAAAATGAATACTCAATGAGACATGACTATTGCAAGCTTGGAGTTCATTAATGGGCTTTTGCAAAGTTGCCGTGTATATTCTTCTGGATTATGTATGAGTTGTGAAACATCAACACTGGTGGTGGTTAGAAAATCTTTTACTGACTATGGTTTAAAATCACATGGCTGTACTGTGGGGTCGCTAAAGAAACGTTTAACGTCGATAAACACCTCCGTGATGATTTTACAGAGTGTCTCATTTCAATTCATAATGATTGCAACATAAAATCCATTTTGTAAATTATTTTCTCCATTATAGTCAAAAAGGAGGATTAAGAACAGTATGCTCACTTGTTAATGACTTGTGCTTGGTAAGCTGTTATCCAATGAGCAGTGGTCCTTGTCAGATCCAACACGATGTTTAGTTTTAACACAGAAAGCAACAGAAATGCACAACTTGAAGCTTCAAAACAGGACTTATCCAACAAGACATCATTTTTTGGTTAATTATATCCATCATTTATATACAGTTTATGGACAATTACTGTAATGCTAAAGGGAAAAAGCATACTGGAGCTACAGGTTTTGTGTATATGACTGTTTCTTTATAACCAAAAAAGGGACTTTAGAAATAAAAAAGAAGTCTTTTCTCTAATAAAAAATAATTAAAGTGGATGAAATGCAACAGTGACATTTAGCTTTTCAGCTTTAAATTGACTCAGACTGCCATCTTGTTCTTGTTCCACAAGTAAACAGTCTATTATTTACCGATGCTTTCTATTTTCTAATTCATTTCCGCTTCAAAGTGCCAATGTTGCATGATCCATTCAAAGAAAACGAAGAAGCAAAATTATAGGCGGGAGGATTCTGTCTGTAGCCTCTCCTCCTTTTTTTCTTTTGTTTTTAGCCTCCATGTCTCCACTTTCTCTATTCTCGGAGGACAAACTGCGGGGGAGACGAGCTAAGGTTGAGAAAATTCTGGTTAAGGGTTTCTGCCAGCAGTGCTTCCCATCCCTTCGTCTCTGCCATCGCTTTCTTCTCCTGCAGAGTAAGGAGTCAGCCCCGACTAATTGGATTTCCGTGAGAAAGCAGAGAGAGGCTCGGGGAGGGGTGAAGAAAAGGGAGATGGATGGAGTGACAAGCAGGCAAAGTAGAGGACAGAGGTGGAAGGAAGTGGTGCATTCATGGATGGATGGATGGGTACTAGAAACAGAACAAAAGAGAAATGTGTCAATGTGAAATCAACTGTAGCCAGAACAGTAGTTTTTGGTCATGTGACCTGATCTTAATCTAATCACCATTAAAAAGAACTCATTTTCATGTAATCCATGAATCCCAGTGTTCTCCCTAAGATTAGTGTAAGCAGTTTTAATATGTCTATGCATACTGTCGAGCTTTACCATAAGGGATAGAAAAGAAAACTAATTAACTGTGTTTTTCTTTTTTTGATATAAGCCTGTCTTTTCATTGTTTGCCCTCCTAAGCTAACATTCATGATCGTTCTACTGTAAACTGAATGCTTGAGCATTTTTGCTTCACAGTGAAAGCATTCAACAGTCACATGAAATACATGCCGCCATAGTTAGCCACAATAAATAACCTTGAAGTACTCAAGAACTGCCACTCTCCAGGCTTCAGGTTTTACAGAATGTGCTCATGAAATAATTCATAATGAGTCGGGCTCTTTGCAGCTACACTTCAAATTTAGCTACACTTCAAAAACATTGCAAGTAAATGAATGTGTCCTATCGTGAGACCTGGACCAAATCAACGTGTGTTAATCAAAATCTTTTATTGTCATTATGCCAGAAGCACAACAGTACAAAGAAAGCAATCGATCTGTTCACAAAAACACAAGAGATATAACAAAAAAGTTTCTAATAAATAAATACAGTATAAACAGTATAAAAATATAAACAAATAGATGTGTATTTGTTGCTTGAGTCATTATTGATTGCACAGGTTGGATTTCAATAAGCGCTCTGCAAAATAAATACTACATATTATGCTCATCTTTTTTTTCCCCTGCATATACTTTCACAGTGATGCATGTTCATATTTAACATGTCCATGTCCATGTTAACATGTTTGGCTCTTTATGATAACAATGAGAGGGGTCATCATCACCTACACAAAGTTTGAGGCCCCTGTTAACAGAATTTAACAGAGACCATGAATCAGAAGAGAGTTAACTTAAAAAACTTGTTTTAGACAGATGTGGCGAGCCAAACGCCTCGAAGAAAAATAAGGATTGTTTGAATCTATACATCATGCAAAGCTACTTCAGCAGGGTCAAGGAACAAAAACTTGGGGTTATTAAATTCAGTTTTATTTTATTTATATACCACCAAATGTACAGGCACCTCAAGCTGCTTTTTATTGTAAGGTAAAGACCCTACAATAACACAGAGAAATCCCAACAATCAGACAACTTCCTATGAGCAAGCACTGTGGGAAGGAAAAACTCTCTTTAAACTGGAAGAACAAGGCTCAGGGAGGGGCAGCCATGGGTTGGGGGTGAAGGAAAATAAATAATTGGCCCCCTTTAATCTTTTTTCCAACACTGTTTCATTTGGACCTTGTGAACCTCCCTACAGCATTGTCAAAGTGCATTCTGTGTGTCCCATTAAAGGGCTTTTAAATCCTCACAGCGACTACCACAGATGTATTTAGATGCTGATTTGTTGGAGGAGAAATGAACTGGAAGTGCCACATTAAGAAGTTCCTCCATAGCCGTCGTCTCTCACTAACTGTAATTAGAGCCACAACAAATGTGCATTCTGTTATATGAGAGTGTGTATGTGCACTCCTCTGCATGTGACTACACTGGTTATTATAATTGGACATTACTTTTTTTAAATAAAAGCACAGCAACGCAGATGTTTTCCACAATATAATGACCCCGCTGCTACCCACTTACAACAATCACAGAAGAACTCACTCACACGCACACACGCACTCTCACACACACACACACACACACACACACGCACACATGCTCGCACTCATAGTCATGTAACTTTGTAAATGAAATGTCCCATTATCTGTCTCCTTGTGTTTCATTTTGTCTGATTGCAGCACGTCAGATAAGTAAACACATGCCTGCAGAAATTAATGCCTGCAGACTCCCAGACATTATGTTCGCTCACGAGTGTGCACACACAACTTTACACCATTTACACAACTTAGACAGCCTCTGCTTTGGTGCTGTGAGTAATGAAGTCACTGCGTAAAGTGCTCGATGATGTTAAGGAAATCAGCTGAGACTATCCCTGTGAGGTGACCAAAATGGAATCGCTCACACGCAGCTGTAAATCTGGTAGTTTGTCTGTGCACTCTCTGTTAAAAACCGAAATTGTACAAGTTGGGGTTTTTGTGGAATTTATTTATATTTTTGTGTCAAAAGAGGCAAACTGGACTGTTAGCCAAGCTGAAAAGTCCCAATTAATCCCACATGCGGTTTCCTATATGGCCGTGCAGCTGCAGACAAAGAGCTTTCTTTGATTCATAAAGTCGTGTTTTCAGCTGTTAATGCTGCTATCTTGTAAACACAAATTAGCAGGCATAAACAGAAAGCTCCCCACTGATTCCAAACCTGAACTCTAATCATATTTTCCCCCGTGTTTGTTGCTTTGTGTAGCACAACAGATGAAGAAGAAAATAATATAATTAAACAAGAAATCTCTGGAATCTATGAGCTTGTTGACTTCCCAACAGATTAGATAGTTTTATCATGGTTATGCAATCTGTATCTGCTAAGATTCACCAGATCCGAGTCCAGATTAATGGAGCGATAGCAGGTTTCCCTCGTCTGCCTGCCAGCATTTCACTCGCTGCATCCTTTTTTTTTACACCTTGCACTTTGAAGAAATCCGTAAATGATTTACAGCTCTACTTGCCCCAGTGATTACAAGGTAACTCTTGCAGAAAGGTGAGGAAACGTTTTTCTTTTTTTTAACTTGTTCCATTTGCACAGCGCATTCATTCAGGCTGAATAAATTTGGTTCTGCTCGGGCTGTTTTGCCTTGTGGAGACCCGGGTTCAGAGCTTAGCCCTCCTTTAAGACCGACAAATGATATTCAGGTTTGGCTTTGTGGAGCTGTGTAGAGACAGCTCACTCTCCCACCTCTGCAGGACTTGAAAGGACATGTTGCTTGCAGTGTGAATGCATTTTTATGGGCCCTTCAGAAGGTTTTGTGTTGTATTTCTTCAAGAACAAAATAAAATACTAACTCATTTATGAAAAATAGCTGCATTCTACAGAGAGAAATGTGCATCCTGTATCTGTCTCGTACAGAATCCCCATGAATAAAGGGGACCTATTATGCTTTTCCTCTTTATCTCCCCAGGCAGGTCGTTCCAAAACCCATGCTGGCAACATGAAATTCACCTTTACATTTAAGTCTCAGCTTTGGAACAACCAGTGGAGCTAGCTCACATGGGTCAGCCTTTCTGCTATGCAGTTTGGAGCCCTCAAATCTGAAGTCAACCGGCCATCAGTAAGGAGCCGAGACTGAGGCGACGTGATGCAGTCTCCTAACACAACTAAGAAGCTCATCTACTGAATTCTGAACCAGCTGCAGGTGCAAGACTGACTTTTTATTCATGACAGACTGGGGGGAGTTGCAACAATCATGGTGTGAATAATATATTTTATTGTTTGTGACTACAGGGCCAATTATGAAGATAATGCAGGGGAAATAAAGATTTTTAGTAACACATTTTACACAATCTGATTACAGTTAGTAAAACTGAAAATCAGTTTAAGGGGATCATTGTTGTGATGCCCCTGGCAGCAACGATGAGTTTGATATCAAGAAATCAAGGATATGCTGTCAGTTTTCACTGTAACTGGCTCTTTGTTGTTGGGCTCACTGAAATGGGAAAATCCACCTGTTAGCTATAATGTTCAGGTTTGTAAAGCACTTTATGAATGAGGAATATATGAATAATATGATGGCTACTTATGAATGACAGTATATCCTTGAATACTGCTCTTGCTCTTGACGAAGGCGGTCGCACTTTTCTCCTCTCCTCCTCCTCCTCTCCCTTAGCTTCCCTGCTTAGCCTCTTGTGTCCTTGTCTAGTCTCGTGTTTTTTGTATTACTTTTCCCTGGAACACTCTCTCACAGTCTGTTCTCTAAAACCTAAAAGAGAATTATGGATTTGATCAACTGGTCTCTGAATGCAATTGACACCCCTTCTCAACGAGAAGTCTGGGTTCGGGTGAGCCTGACTGCTGAAGATATCTACCTATTCAGAACCATGATAACAGGGTTCGTGCTGATCGGAGCTGGCTTGGCCCTGGCTTATTGAAGAATTAAGGAAGTGGAACCTTTGAGCGCAAATTCGATCACATCTTGGGGAAGTGCACTGCGGTTGTGAGTTCTCAGAACCTACTCTTTGAGCAAAAAGAATGACAACATCACTGAACGTAAGTTTGGATAACATCATAGAAAGCTCGCGGCTCTCCAACGGGAGATTGAGAGACCAGTGTTGGACTGTTAGAACAGCTTTGAAATTCATATGAGTTGTTCACACTAAAGTAAAAAGCACCATCACTTCATGCGGATACCCTCTCGGCGCCAGCTGCGGTCTCAAGGCTGGAGCCGAACAAAAAACACCCTGATAACGACTGTGTTTAGACTGTTCCTTCCCATTCCATGCAAGGCCACCTGGGTTGGCTGGAAGACTGTTTACTTAGTTTGGCAGGGCGAAGGACACTGTCTCAGCTGAACTCTGGACACACACACACACACACATACATATATACACTGATATGCACACACTCATCCCCCCTCTCTTTCCAAACACCTTCGATGCTTATTCCCTTCCGATGTTGGATCATGGAGACCAGTGCACACAGGCCCGGATGTACTGTCTAATTCGGCTGTCTCTCACCCTTTACTGCCATTACCCTGCCATTTACCCTGTTGCTTGTCATGTGTTTCTTTGGCGTATTTAGAGTTTTTTTCATGTGCTATGTGCAGAGGTGTTTTTTTTCTGTTCTCAAACTGATCTCCCTGTTGGAGCTCAGTCTGGGGGGAGTTATTTTTTCTCCTTATCTTTCCTCATGTGGTGCATTTTCCATTGTTATTCCTCTCTGACATGTCTTCCCCATGTGATGTTTTGTGTAATGTATGTATGGTTGGAGGGTAAGATGGCGTCGCCATTGCGTGCAATAGGTCGGCAGCCTTATGAAATTTCCCCTTGTGGGACTAATAAAGGTATATCAAATCAAATCAAATCAAATTTCTTAACATAAAACTCAACATTGCAGCACAAACGGGACCTCCTTAAATGATTTTTAGTTTTAGTGCTATTTAAAAGTCATTGTTTCTGTTACAAGTTAGCTAATATAAAATAATGTAAGTCTATTGGCTGCAACCAACTAACCATCCCAGTGAAGTTTGTTTACTGACAGAAGATTGAGCTAAACATGTTATATAAAGTTTAGCTTTAAGCATTTATTTCTTAAATCCAACTTCACAGACAGATCTACGTCAGTTTGTGGGAGCAGGGCTCCGTGATGTAAATGAGCTTTTATACATCTACTGTTTCATGTCAACAATGTGCTGCAGAGGGTTTTTTAGTGCAAACAGCAAGTATTATGCTATTTTTAGTGATACCTGAATAGCTCCACCTGGTAAGAACCAAAACAAATCTTGTTTTTCCTCAACTTTTTCTGGGACGCACTGGTTCCAGGAACTCTAGGGTGATGTCACTGTCTAGTTCTGAACTTGGAATTCCTAGATGTCTGGAACACAGCATGTGTCTTTATTGAGGCCCAACCGACAGTTTGAAACAACTGTCTCCCCTATCTCCTACCTTATATGTCACTCGATCCCTCATGGTGCTTAATAATCACTCATCAATAGTTAAATGTAGTGACGTGTGTCTGAATAACAAAATGTTGTCACTTTGACAGATGGATGGATATGCTGTATCCAGCTGCTCTACTCTCAGACACTGTGTTGCCTCAAAGTGAGCTGCGTTTCCTTTGTGTTTTGTTTAGAAAAAGTCTGCAAATGAGATGATTCAGGGAGTGTTTGAGGATTTCCGTTCACTTATTTCTAAACATTTGGAAAATGACGATGAATAAATGTGCAAATACTTTGTCTACACAGGATGCATTCAGGCGGATTATTGGGTGTAGCCTTTTTAGCTAAGTACACAACCACTGTTACTGAGGCAGATATTTCATGGCAGCCATAAATAGTAGACGTTAAATAGCCAAACTTGGAAAGCAGTCACTTTTTAACCAACAGAACTCAAGAAGCTGAAGTCAATAACACTGTCCCAGCTGAAAGCGAGAAGTGCCGGTGCTCATCAACTGTGTCAGTTCACTACCCCGTTTCACACTTTGTAAAAAATCAATTCTCAGCAGAATTATATTTTTAAATACTCGGATGATACTGCCATTTTAAGTTTGCTTCACAAGAAAGAGGATATAACTGTTTACTGTTCTGAAATACAGGAGTTTGTGGCATGGTGTGAGCCCAACCTCTTCCTTTTAAATGTAAAGGGAATAAGAGCGCAGTATGGAAATCTCTCAGTCACAGTGAAATTAAAGTGCAGACAGCCATGAAAATCACAGGCCAGGAAGCACATCATAGTCCTCAATCCCTTTATGGATAGATATAGCAGTGTGTGTTATTCTGTGCAATCCCATTTATATCCTCCACTTGCAATATGATGAGTTACCCTACCTTCTGGCAGATGATATAGAGGTCTGTACTTAAGAACTCATTTAAGTGTTTGGCTCAATCAAAGCTCTAAATAGCAGTCAGTGTAACAGCTGCAGTTACAGTTAATGCTGATTTTTAGGTGTGCTAATTTACTCGTGAATTGCAATTTATCATGCAAAATATACATAGTGTAAGAAATAATAATTTGATCATCTGCATTAATTTGTATAGGCACGTGTACAGGCCCGTCTTTCGTTTGCCCGTGAACATCTAAATGATTGCTGTGGTCAGATGAAACTAAAATCAAGTTCTTTGGCATCAACTTGGCCTGCTGTGTTTGCAGGAAGAGAAATACGAAAAGAACACCATTTCCACAGTCAAGCACGGAGGTGGAAACATTATGCTTTGTGTCTGCTCAGCAAGAACACTAAAGAAGGGTTGAAGATGAGGCAACAAAGGAGTGGCTAAGGTCATGGATTGGCCAAGCTAGTCTCCATCCATCCATCTTCTTCCACTTATCCGGGGCCAGGTCGCGGGGGCAGCAGCCCAAGCAGAGAGGCCCAGACCTCCCTCTCCCCAGCCACCTTCTCCAGCTTGTCCAGTGGAACACCAAGGCATTCCCAGGCCAGCCGAGAGACATAATCTCTCCAGCGTGTCCTGGGTCTGCCCCGGGGCCTCCTCCCACTGGGACATGCCTGGAACACCTCACCCGGGAGGAGCCCAGGAGGCATCCTTGTCAGATGCCCGAACCACCTCAACTGGCTCCTTTCAATGTGGAGGAGCAGCGGCTCTACTCTGAGCCCCTCCTGGAGGGCCGAACCTCTCTCTAAGGGAGAGGCCAGCCACCCTCCAGACATCACTGCTGTGGAAAATCTGTGGAAGGAGCTGAAGCTCTAAGTTCAACCTAGAAACTGAAGGATTTTGTTTTTCTGCAAGTGGCCAAAATCTCTCCTGAGATGTGTGCAAACCTGGTGACAAACTACGAGGCATGTCTTACCAATGTGATGGCCAACAAGCGTTTCTCCACCACATACTAAGTCATGTTTTAATTGGGGATTGAGTCAATGACATGCAAAACTACTTATGACTTTATTGTAATGTGTTTTTCCTGGATTTTTGATTAATATTCTGTCTCTCGCCATTAACAATCTAAGAAATTCAGCAGGGGATCCAATACATTTTCCCCCCATTGCAGTGCAGTGATGGCTGTAATGTGGTTGTGCTGTTAGCAACCTGGACCTAGAGGTCCAGAAAAACATCCTCTGTTTGACATTTGATGTAGAAACACATCATCTTCATGCAACAGTTAATTTATCTCATAGCAGTGACCTCCTTAGTCGGTTTATTGAGCTCAGACCTAGAATCTGTTTTGTGTCGAAGGGTTTTTTGTAATTTTTTCTGGAAGACTTAGAAGATCAGCTTTCATCACCATCATCATCAAAAAATATTGTGAGAGTCGTATATATGTACAGTTAAAAGTGTGTAAAACCTGTTTCGGTTCTGTTTTAGACCAGCTGTCTTACTTCTCTCACACACTCCTTTTTCTGGTCGCATTCTCTCGTACTCTCCACTTTCCTCTAAGATTGCTGTAACCTTTGCTGGTCCTTTATAATGAGGAAAGAGTTTCCATGGCAACAAGTTGCCCCAAGGTACAATTGATCCTCAAGGGTCTGCAGACATCAGCGTCACTCTGTTTATTTGCAAAGTCCATCTTTCAAGGCAAGTCCAGCCAAGAGTATTTACAGAGTGTCTTTAACAAACAGGTGTGCCACCAATCTGCTCACAAAGGAACAAAAGAGGCAGCAAGTGTGATTAATAAAAGATATAAAATAAATCCAAGTTCAGCACACTTGTCAGCAGACATCCACTTTGTTTTGGTGTCCTTCAGCAAAACACTGAATCCCTGAATACCAGCGCACACTCCCGACCTCCCTGACAGGAAGTCACACTCTTTAAAGCCAGAGGCAGTAAAGACTGTGACTGGAGAATATAGTCCTGGTTGGCCTTAGAACAAAATAGTAAAATAAACAAAATGCTTACTGCATGATGATCCTCTTAAAGAGGCATTCTACTGCTTTCAATGCCACCTCCCTATCCGCAGCCGGTACTACTATTACAGTTACAGTTTATTCTCATTTGTGACTTTTAAAGATCTACACGTATGTTTCATTCAGCAAATTCAAAGCACAAGAAATCCACAATCATCCAGTGAATGCATTTGAGTTATATGACGATAAGGCTGCACCCCAACCAATGTGACAGATTCAAAGTTAGGTTAACCCAATGGCTCTCAAAGGGATTAGATCTGATTGGTGGGGAACAAGTTACCTGGCAGAAAAGTCACGTGGAACTAATGTTTAACATCGGGATCACTTTTACGGTGGTACAAAAAGAAATTCACAGCAGTCATGTTACTAATATGCACATCCGCTACAGCCTGCACACATCAACAACAACAGGACCTACTTCATTCTGTTTTAAGTCGGTGAGGCATGATTGCGGATGTCGCTTATGCACCTCCGCCTCCCCCGCAGCCAGGCCATAGACCACACCCCATCACAGCTCTGCAGTCAAAAACAGGTTCACTGCAGCCACTAAGAGTGAATAATATTAAACTCTCACTAAATTATATATTTTTCATCTCTGTTCACAAGTTTCTGGATTTCTTTTGTTTTGATAAGACTAAGAATGAATTTTATTTTTCCATGTTTGGCAAAGTTCACATTCTGTTTAACTTGTTGCTTTTTTGAAGAAGTGCTGCAGACTGATGAAGCAGTCTAGAGACAAAAGTTACAAATAGTTGTTTGGGATGAAATTTGTTTGTTTAAAACAAAAATTACTGAAGGATTCATTGTGAATGAGTTTATTATTTAAATAAAGTTGCAGCTCAGCTTTTCTGTCATTGTTTGGGGAATGATGCAAACAGTTTGAGAACCACTGATTAACCCTGTGTATGAAAGACAGATAAAAGGAAGGTGTGGGAGGACCATTTACAAAGCAAAAACAACATTACATTCCTATTATAATTAATGTAAGTAGGTATACCGAGCATGGCAGCAGTGAGCAAGGTGTGCATTTATACTGAAAACATTTGTATTGTAAATATAGAAAAGCTCATTGTTTTTTTAAGAAATGCTTCAGAAACTGTTCATATTTTACTTCATTTCATTGAACTTCCTATGTAGGAATGATTCAAGTATCAAAACTGAATGCAGCACACCACCATTAGGAGCTCAAGAAACATAGCCAAGTAATGCAAACTTCTTTACCCATGTTGTGAAGAAAAAAACAGCCCAAACTTCATACATCAGGCATTCAGCTGGATTATTTTTCCAGAGAGAGAGAAGACTCAGGAACACAGGACACCAGGAGGAGGAATAAACACGTTTAATCCAAGAAACATGATGTTCATACATAGCAGATCAGTCACTATGTTAAACTACCCAAATGAGGAGCAGGAGGTCATTAAAGGTCATGTATGATATCAAAATGCTTGTAAAGAGAGTAAAAGATGATATGGCAGGTGAGGATATATATATGTATAAAGCGCCTTGAGGCAACTGTTGTTGTGATTTGGCACTATATGAATAAAATTGAATTGAATTGAAGAATGTAAAGTAGGAGGTATACAGTATGCAGTAAGAAAACTAATTATTAATAAGAAGCAGGCTCAAAACAGCCAGGAAATAGTATATGCATGTTTTCAACTGAAGAAGAGGCTCGAGGTGAGGAAGAAGATGTCATTTTATTACGATGCTGGTGGCGTCGACTCTTTTCTATGCATTTGTGCTTCTTTGGTGAAAGTGACCCCTCCTCCCTTGATAAAACAAAGGACCTACTTCATGCTGCTTTATATCTTTAGCCTGAAGCCACAGACACAAATTGAAAAGGAAGGCAAACGTGACTTCACTGCTCCTTCACCTTTGGTGCAGCACAGATGTGCCTGGTCTTTTGCCACGTACGGCCATAAGCAGTTACTTTGAAGGGAGCTGTCCTTCCTGGCTTCTGTATTCAGATTTTTCTATTAAATTTTCTAACTATAGATAAATATAGACAATACAACAACATGAAGTGTTTGACAGCAGACATTTGGACTCATCATAACATTAAAACCATGAGTGAAACAAATCTTTTAATTTATTTCCACTGTAGGGAAGCAAGTAGGCAGACTGCAGGACTAAGGAATGAGTTTGTATAAATGGAATGTGGCCATCTTAATACAACCAGCTGCTCTTCTTGTCAGCTGTGAAAAAATATTAATTAAGAAGGGGTCAGTTTGTACCCACCCACGCACCCTAAGAAGACCTCTAATTAGACGGTATGAATGAAAACACCAGTGTTGTTTGCATGTGGGGGTTAAAATGAGACAATCTGCAAATATAGAAAACTAGCAAGAATTCAAGTTGCTTCAGATTCACTTCCTCGGTTTCTCCAGCGATATGCCTCACCAGAAAAAAGTCTGCTTTTATGTAATTGCCGTACAGCTTGTAGATGTTGGGATGTTTTCTACCTCCACAATAAGTTTCTCCTAGTTATACTGTGGCAGCTACAAGCCAATAGAAAAAGACAAGCTAACACCTGACAAGAGCAGAAGCATGGTACAGTAGCTGGAAGGTGCCAATCCTGGGAGCAAGCCTGAAATAAAATGCTGGCTCCCCGGAGTGTGGACCACCGTCAGAGCTGGAAAATAGGACAGGATCAGCGTGTGGATGTGGGTACCCTGAAAAGAACAGAGAAGGTTGTTTTGACGTGTAGAAAAAAATGACACACTCTATGTGAGGAAAAGTGTGTCTTGGAACAGAGTGTGATTTGTTGAGCTTTACCGGTGATGAGTCTTAGGTTTGCTTGTTGGAAACAAGTTAGAGAGCTGGATTCTCTCTGTGAGGTGCCAAATTAAACTCCAGTCAACCTGGCTGCAGACTGAATTTGTTTAAGGCACGTGTCCTCCCAGGCTGGTTGATGGACTAGTGCCTCAGTTACACACCATCTGTGCTCCAATTACCAAATGGCTTGCTTAAGCATCCATGTGGAGTCTGTAAGAGACAGGCAATATTTTTTTTTTTTTTTTTTGCCTTTTGTTCTGCTGACTGATATGTCATTTGGTTTTAGTTTGACATACTACCGGTAATTGATTTTGGGGGGATCTTCCTGTTTCCTAATCTCATACCAAGCCTCATACTCTGTGAAAGGGACTGTTTGAAAAGAATGATGGTAAAGGTTATGCTAGTGTAGGTTTTCATACTGTGAGGCGTGCATAAAGTGAAAACGTTTAAAACAGATTCATGCTGGTGTTCTCAAAGCAACAGGATGGTTTGTTGACGTTGCTCATTTGGCCCATTGCAGCAGCAGCACGAACTCAGAGGGGCAAAATGGCACATAAACCCCCCCTCAGCACTCAGCTGTGCCAGTCAGTCCTAAAAGTCCTTCCAGGAGTCACAACTCCAAACCTGAGCATACACATTTTAAAGAGTTTAGCAGTTCTAACTAACAGATGTTAGAATTAATGATAATTCCTCTATAATTGTATTTTATTTTAACTAGTTTTTGACAGAATTGGTTCAGGTAGTGTTCTTTTTTTATTTTAAATAATTTTCATATCTAGTTTTTATTTTAGTTTTACCACTAAAATGACTGGATATGAGACCACCCTAAAAAGATTCGGTTTTTCTGAATCAAAGATCATTTTTCTGCTTGTTGCCAAAGATTTTAGAGATTTTATCATCTACTGTACATGATATTAATATATGTGGAGAATCCAGAGAAATCTGTGCACTATGATCTTCAGGCTTTCAGGCGTCACCGTTTTTAAGCAAACACGACTGTGCGTGGGCTCAAGAAGACTTCTGCACAGCATTGTCAGTAAACACAGTTCATCGTTTAATCCACAAGTGCAATTTTAAACTCTTCGATTTAAATAAAAATAAAAAACAAAAAGATTTCTGTGCCCAGGCTTTTTGAATCTGTCCTGTTACCTGTCTGCTATCTTCAGTAATCACAGACGTAGGTTCCTCCAGGCTGAACAGGAGTGGGGCCAAACAGCATGTTATCAACACTGTGTTCAAAACCCAGCATCTGTGATGGTATGAGGAGAATTAGTGTACATAGCACTGGAACCACCAATGCTGAATTACACTGAAGCCTATATTCAAGGGAACATTTAAGCATTTAGTGATTTATTTATTTATTTGGATGTTTATTCAGTAACTTCTGTCCCCTCCGTGCCTTCATCCCGCTCACTCGCTCCGTCTTCTTTTACCCTGCTAATCTGTTTCTGTGTCTCTTTGTGTTGTTCTTGCTCTCCGGTGTTGAAAATGTTTTTTCTTTTCCGTGCTGAGGAGAAAGAAAACGAGTGTGATGACGGATTTTCTGCTTGGTGGCATCTTATTGGAAACCAAGCATCTATAATTAAAATGCTGACAATGCCTTCAAATGCTAAACTATCTCAAACATCTGTTTTTCCCTCTCTCTTACACACACACACACACACACACACACACACAGAGAGAGAGGGGGGAACTGGCTATGCTTCCAGTTAAAGAGTGAAGACAGAATGCACACAGCACACAGTTCTTTACTGTCCATTGGAGCATTAAATATAATTAACTACTGAAAGTTTCCACATACTTATGTATAGCATACATGTATGCTATACATAAGTATGTGGAAACTTTTATTGTATTGTCCCATAACAAAGATATGGAGGCATATCTGTGCATGGAGCAATAAGGAACCCTTTATTTTATCAGGCTTCTGAATTTTGTTCCCGGATTTGGATACAGTTACAAGTTACAGTTACTGTTCCTGCAGTCAGGCAATAATACATTTTCTCACCTAACTTGAGGATTAATATTTATTTAATTTGGAGAGTTGGGCTGTTACCATTGCAATTCTTGCTTTATTTGTATTAGTTTATACGTCATTGTCCAATCTTTGTCATGTATTATTTACTGTCTAGAATTTAAGTCAAATTGACACATTGTGAAACAACTTAACTTGTGTTGTTGTTGTTTTTAATTGTGAACAAAGCAGGACAGCACGACACATATCAAGGACAAGGATATAGAAGACTTACAAGAATAACACAAACAGGAGAACACTTGTATGAATATGGGGATATTAGTGATAGAAGAATGAGTGCATATGTGCACAGCACTGCTATGTGAGTAAGTTTAACCAAAACCAGTCAGTAATCAAATAAATGCTAATAGTAACACAAAAGTCAGCAATAACAACAGTCCCCATCCTGCTGTTTGTGGAGCAGCTTTGCTAGGCTGACCAACATGCTGTACCCGTCTGCTGTCACCAAAAATTTGTACGGTAATGACTTGATACTGTTTGTATCCATTCCTTTAGCTTAGCTGCAAAGAAGCCAGAAGTCATAACTACATACTTAAGCATACAGTCCTCTGGTCATCTGCTGTGGCTAAATTCACACATAAATTAGTATTTTTTAACTCTTTGCCTCATAAATACAACATCTGACCTTTTCTTAACGTCGCAGTGCTTCGTGTGTGTAGGACTAAAGAATGTCCTGACCAATCGGGTGTCTGGTTGTATAAATGTGTTGGATTAATCAGAGAATTCTGTTAAAGAAGATTGTTGATTTTTTCTATTGCAAATTGATCTTTTCTCCAGCAGCTCCTGAGAGACAAAAAACATTTTCCATGGAATGTGAGTGCAAAAGAAATCTCTTCTCCCCATTTTTATCCACACTTTCCTGACACTGTTTTTTTGGAGAAAGAAGGGCTGAAATTGACCTGTAATACACCTCAGTGAGAATTGCCTCTGGTTCTTCTCCAAAGATCTGTGGAGAGTCTATTACAAAGATTTCACTTGCTCTCAGTCGAGATAAAGCTGCTGCTGGCAGTGACGTCAGAGAACAGAATGAGGAAGCAGTGCGCCCGTTCAATCCAGCTGGTTCGGGTAAAATGGGATTTGAGTGCCACTACACTCAGACAATCCAATCATTTACTACTGTGAACAACAAAGCTAAGTTCGGGATGACTCAGCTGGATGCATCTAAAAGCTCCAGGCACTGAGGAGACACTGCACGGTCAGTGCCCATTGTGTATGTTTTGGCATGCTATTACAGGCAAACAGTGTCCGTGTGCCATAGGGACGTGAACCCGACAAACCCAATCAGACACCTGATGAGATTTCACTCAGAGAGGCCTCTTCTGGTCACACAGGCTTAGTGCATTAGCCACATTCACCTGTATGACGAATGGATTCCCTATTATCATTGCACTGTCTGCATGTAGGTGATGTTACAAAGGTGATATCAGGCCTTGGTTAGTCACGCTCTTCATGTCATGTTAGGCCTTCTACACTTTCAGCAACAACCCATACTGATATACTATGTAACCTTTAGAATATCTCACATGTTGCACAATTAAGACTTTATTATGTATGACTTGAAGAGGCACTGTTAAAAAATGTGTTTTCTTCAGGATTATCCATGTGGCAAATTGTACAGTAGGAGGCACCTTAAACATTACAACATTTGTTTGAAGTCATTTGTGGTTCAATATAAAACATAAGCACTTGTGTTCATTAAAAACAATCTTGGCAGTCGTTCTCATGTGATGGAACAGCTGTGGTAAACAACTAATAGCAAACATATATTTACAGTATTATCATCTGCACCTTGAAAGACAGAATTTACCGTGAAGGAACGCCAACAAACATGCAGCTGTGAAACCCATGAACTTGCCTTCAGCCTGCCGTGAGCAGCACCAACACCAACAGATGGTGTGAGTTACAGAGACTTTGAGTTTAAAATTTTAAAATGCTGCCTTTGAATATTTTTATCATTAATAAATATTACAACTACAACAACAATCACTTTAACTTGGAATCCTAGACCTTCTGAAATGAACTATACACTGAACCTTTTACCTTTCCTCTGCCACCTTAGCTTTTTCAGAGCTGTTATTGTGCTGCAACCTGTCTCTTCTGCTGAAACACCATTAAAGTCCCAGCTGGCAGATATTCATATAACAGTGTACACCTCTCTCTGGCTTGGTTCAACCCTCTAAAGCCACAAAAGCAAGGGTGATTATAGTTCTTTATTGAAGTGGAACTTTTCTATTGCTACTGGCTGCCTGTGAAAGCCACCTCCTCAATAGGACACTGAGAAGTATGGGCACTTCATCCACACACTCAGAAGCAATGCACCTACAGACTGGTTGTGAGTACTCTGTGGTATTTGGGATGGCTCTACCACTACTTAACTACAAGGGGAAAAATCTCTGGTCTGCGTCACCATAGTATAAAACAGGAAGCTTGCTTGTTTTGAGGCCCTTAAGATTGCTGTCAATGAAATAGCTCTTATCCAGGAAAAGAACAACAGAAGAAGAAGGGTGACTAGGATGAGCAACAGCAGAAGGCTGTGCTAGCAGTAAGCCACCAGGCTGAAGTGAACACATTAGAAAGATCCAAATAAAATAAAACCTACACGTACCAACTTTTCTTAGCCAGCACGGAGTAGCGTTGCTTTCATTTGGGTTTTTTCTACCTGTCAGCTATAAAAATTAGCTCTCCCCTCTCAGTGCTTTTCACCGCCTGCTGAGAGGCAACCTCTGCTATACAATATTACATTAATAAGAGAGAGCTTATTGCTCCCACAGGATTTAGCATTTACCTTAATGAAAAATGTGTTATGCTAACTGGATTATTATACACACACACTAGCATTAGCAGCTGTGCCAACTCTTTCTCCTCTCCACAAGCTAAAAATATGGAACACACAAACGTGCACAGGCTCCTACACACACAAACACATGTAGGAGATGCTAAATAAAGATGAATGAGGTTTGATATTGTCGCACCGGTACAAAGGACATTTCCTCTGACCTGCATCTCTGCTGTGTCAGCACTGTTCTTGTGACTGTGTGTATGCTAACTGACTTTAAAATAAGGCCTCAGCAGAGAGGTGTATTACTGCATATTGGTGAGGAGAAACACTATACTTCGCTAATGACAACAACTGGGACCATAATGGAGGGTCAGTGAAAAAGTGCCTACGCAAAGAAAGTTTTTTAATCGACCAGAAAACTATTTACAACTTCAGGTTATTGTTTACTGAACAATGGTCCTGGATGTATCTCCGTGATCCATTTTGAAAAGTTTTCCCTTATGGATGTAGCTCAGTGTAAGAAACGTTAGCTTATTTAACATCTAAAAATTGTTAGCTAACTCAAATTTAGCATTTAGCACTAAAGGAGAGTGCATGGGATGTAGACCCGTGGATTTAGTATTTAGGCAATGAAGGGGGAAGACAACTGGCAGCTGTTTTTTTAGGTTCATTAAAATGTTTCAACTCTCATTTGAGAGGCTTCTTTTCTTCTAAAAACTGGGTACCAGGTATTTAACCCCAGTGGGTTTTGTCACAATGGGGCTGCCGACCCAACCTAACCATAGACGTTTGATAGTAATTTGTCCAAGTGTGTAACTAATTTTAGCCTTTTTTGTTTCAATATCTGCGCAACAATTATATTGATTTGTAAGTGGAAAGTTCCCAGTTAGGCCTAGGGTTGCCAACTCCCTGAAAAATAAATAAGGGACACCTCGTGGCCAGGGCCGGGCAACCCAGTTGTCTTCACCCTTCCCAGTGTGGTAGCTCTTTTTTTGTGTGTGTGAAATTATTTTTTTAACCATTTGACTTGAATTTGATTTAAGTAGATGCATATTCTATTCTTTGTGATATGAACACATGTGAAACAAATGATCATTTAGCCATTTATTTTTAGCTCAAAATGACAACATTAACACATAAAACAGGTCTCTTTCTTAAACAGAAGCCTGTCATGCTTAACTTTTGAGAATATAAGTAAATCTTTCTTTAAAAGAACTCTGTCCTGCTTAACTTAAAATAATAGAAAACAATAGAAAGAAAAATATTCTTGTAACAGTGCACATTTAGTGCATTTAGTACAATTGGCTTCAGTTGAGGTATTATTTCAGCTTTTCTAATGCTAATCAGCTGCTCCTGTTTGTAAACCCGCTTGTTCCCATGATTACGCATCATAACTCATCATCATTATTCATCTATGTATTACTTTTATGTATTAGTCATCTATTTGTTGTAATCATCTATCCTTGCAGTTGTTTATTACACAAAATAAGTTATATTATCACACTTCTGGCCACATAGCGCTGATATTCACTGCACATGCCCATATTAACTTTTTCCAGCCAGGTGTTTTCCTTTTCCCATTCTTCCCTTTCTCTGAGGGGAACAAACATTGCTGCTCTAATGCTGGGCTCACACTGTGCGGTTTTTGGCCCATTTTGAGCCGATTTTTGAGTGATCGGACCGATTTTGGCCTTCATCGTGCGTCGTGTAGTATACGTGGGGTAACGAGAAGTGATTAACACCTCACGACCAGCTCCCGATCATCAATCGCTCGTGAGGGTGTCACCACAGCCGCTCACACTGCTCACGCGCAAACACGTAAACGTCGGTGAAAAAGACGGAGCAGCACGGCTGTGCAGCGTGTGATCTGGACACAAGCGATGGAGGCACAACTTGTAGAACTTTGGAAAGCTCATCCGAGCCTTTTCGATGTGGCATCACAAAATGTATCACGACCACAACAACCGTGAAAATAGTTGGATTTACACTGCTGCTCAATCACAGCTGCCTGATCAATGTTTTTCATTAGCAATTTAGCAAAGTTGATGGTGGTGGTGTGTCTGTGTGAGTGAAAGACAGAGAGGAGAGCGAGCGACAGATTTTCTGTTATAACCTTAATTTTATGGAGCACAGTGTGAGCACTCAGGTCGCATCAGAGCATCGGGCGGTATAGTGTGAGACCTGCATCGTGACCTACGCAACTTCTAACCCCTGCGAGTCAATCGTGCAGTTTGAGCAGGAGCTGAATAACGTGACTGAAAAAATCGCACAGTGTCTGCCCAGCTTTAGGTGTACTGTCGTCCGAGACTTGCACCGCAGTGTCGGCGTTTGTTTCCCTGTTGGCCATGCTTCTTGTTGTGGTCATCTGTTGTCTTCCGGTATTTTCTCCGCTAAGCGACCTTTCCTCGACCAATGAGATGAGCGGTAATCTGAATTGTCATACTCGAATTGTCATAAGTGTGCTGTCAGCTCATTGGTCACAAAGCAGGAGAGGGGCTGGGAATTATGTTTTCAAACAAAGCGTTAATTCCATAAACATTTATAGACTACTTTTGATTCTCACTGTATTACGGGACAAAGTGCGTCCCTTATTAGCTCAATACGGGACGTGTACTTTTGTTTCGAAATACGGGACGATTCCGTATTTTAAGGGACGGTTGGCAACCCTAGTTAGGCCCTACCCTTCCCATCCCTGTTTACCATCCTTTGGCTCGTTATTCAAGTTGCTGTTATAGTGGACGGTACTGCAAGCTGGAACATCACTCTTACCAGAACAGACAGTAAGTGAAGAACTGGTTCATTTATCACAATGCCAAATTCACTAAGGCTGTAGATCAGACCAAGGAGCACAATTAGTAGCTGCAGCCCAAAACATTGGAACACAAAAGACTCACTAGAGAAGGAGCTGATTGTACAAGAGGTGATGAAAAAGCTATGAGAGCAGAACCATAAAAAAGGCCTTATCTGATTTAAATCAATCTATTGTCACATTTGGTGTCACCTTGTGCATATTTTTAGATCACTTTGTATGATTTTTCCATTGTCCCATTCTACCTGTGCCTCTACGATGGGTGCTGGATCTCGTAACTAAATCTTTACAAAGATTTTATAAAAACAGTGATCCTGCAACTTGATTTTTCATTTTTGCAAAAAGGAAATAGAATATAGTTAAATCTTACAAATGATATTCATTGTTTATGTTTTGGTTCATTTAATCTTCTTTAGCTCTTGGGTTTCCTAGTTCTTTGTTCATGTAGACTCTTTGTGCCAGCTCCCCCTGTGGTAAGTCTCCCTTGTTGGTTAGCGTGTCTAATTTGTCATGTCTCATGTCTGCGTGATTTATGTTGTCAAGCCTGTGTTGTCATGTCTGCCGTATCGTGTTTCCTGTTATATTTTGAAAGAGGTTGGTGTTCTTTGTTCATTGTATTTAGTTCCCCCCATCCCATCATTAGGTTCATGTGTGTCAGCTGTGTCGTCATGTGTCTCCACTTCCCCTGATCACCTCGTGTGTATTTAAGCCCTCTGTCTCCCCTGTTCATTGTTGCGTCATCTGTGCTACTTACCTCACGTCATGTCACAGTTATCTTAGTTATTTCCTTAGTGAAGTCACAGTTAAAGTCATAGCTCCAAGTTATTGTCAGAGTCAATGTTGTCATTTTTCAGTGTCCCATAGTCACCTTAGTTTAGTCTTCACTGTATATGTTTGCTTTTTTCCCTCTTTCTGCCTAGTCTCATGTTTTGTGAGTATCAGCCCCGAAGTACAGGCTCGCCTTGCGTTCAAGTTAAGTTTTGTCTCTTGGCCTGTGTCCACTCCTGGGTCCTCCACGCACACTCCAAAAAGCAGACACTAGATGACACTAGCGCTGACTCAGTTTCCGAAAGTGTCCTCTGAAACCTCAGACCAGCTACACATAGCTACATACAGGGTTTGATTGTCAATCAGAGTTCTATATCCTAAAGTGTCTAACTCCTCACCGGACACGCTGCCAAATGAAAACTGCCAGAGATGGAACTATTTGATCTCACCTTTTCATGCTAGGGTTACGGGATTGATGCTATCACAACAAATAGAATCCAAATTGTGGGAAACATCGTAAACTTACAGGGAAAATATCTGTGGCTTTTTTTTTCTACCAACATGATGAAAATATTGCAATGTTTGAAGAAAAAGTACAACATACCAATCACGCTTTTAAGCCAGATAAGCAAACTCCTGATTGCAGAGTCTCCTGGCTGTAAAGCACTACAGGTAATCTTGCTTTGATAGTTGTACCAGCAAAAAGAAAACGTGTATAGAGAATGGAAACATTCAAAGTGGGAAGCTGCTTCATGGTGTGATAAATTGGATGTTGCTGTGTCCTCTGTTTTGTTTTGCTTCATACATATTGTTATTGTTTCACCCTGTCCTGTCTCGTAGTAGCGAGGCGCAGCAGAAATCTCTGATTGCTCTGTGGTTTTAATCCCCCAGACTTATGTAGCCTACCACAGTTCTGTGCCGTGCTTCAGTGCTTTTCCACACATGGATGAACTGCTGATTATACTTCAACTTTCAAATGAATCAAACCAGATCAAAGCACAGACCAAGAAGGGCAAGTTTTTTCCTCTGAGAAGTTAAAACGCTACCAACAACTCGTACTGTTTTCCTTGCAGAAACTCTGCTGCTTGCTACCTTGAGTTTCTGTTACTTCCTTAACATTTGGTTTATTTTACTTGAGTTTGCATCGATGCATTTCCAGTCCTTTATTTCCCAGATTAATTTCATCAGTCTTGTTTCCAAATTAGCTCTCTGCATTTAAACCAGTAACTCTTTTTATTAACTGTCAGCTTGTATTCTTACTTTCTGTAGTCTGCACTTTCTCTGCAAACCTTTGGTTCCTGTGTGTTCTAGTGGATTTATTTTGCCATCAGTCTGCCTGGACGATGGTTAGATTATCATATATATCAACAATGGTCTCAGTGGAAGGGAAGCTGTCAAGAAGCTATTCCTAAGAAAGGCTGAAGTAAATAAAATTACACAAGGCCTGGGGCCCGTTCTTCGTACGTCGCTTACTACATCCAAGATCAAATGACACATCCAAGACCAAATCATCGCGCTAACCGTGAGCTCGCTAATCCGGTTCTCTGAACACACCTGCTGTTGACGATCAGTACAGCTGGATGAAGTAATGTGAGATCACTGGGTGTCGTAAAAGGGGCTACGCATCGATAGTAGAAACATTGATCGGCAACCCTCTGATTGGTCGGCAAAAATGTCGAAGGAGCGCGCTCGGTATTTTTCGGCAGCAGAGCAAGAACTC
>NW_024582760.1:217113-218812 GCF_018398535.1 Haplochromis burtoni
GAACGATCCAGGATCACGCGAAATCGTCAACAATCTAATCCAGCTAACTTACTTAGCGAGGTATGAAGAACGGGCCCCAGGTCTTATGGATTGCTGAGTCTGGACCTCAATGTTATTGAAGAGGTGTGGCATCATCTTGACAGAGAAAAGAACAAAAGGTAAGCCACATTCAAAGAAGAGCTTTGGACGTCCTTCAAGAAGCCTGGAGAACTATTCTTGAGGACTACCTAAAGACATTAAAAGAAAGCTGTAGTTGAAAGAATAAAGGTGGCCGTACCAAATATTGACTTTCAAGCTGTTAGAATAGTGAAAACTCAGTTTTTGCCTCTGTTTCAATAAATCACTTGTTTTCAGTCTTAGATCATTTGACCCTGGGGTTTACTTCAGATGTGCGATTATCTTAATACACATTTATGATTCTAGTTTGTAAGGTATTACTGACAGGCACCTGACACGTGAGGAAAAGGAGAAACTCTCCACATTATCTTTTTTCAGGATTAGTTTACAGTACCTCCTTCTGTAACAGCAAACATATAAATGGCACTTGTGCACACAGCGATCCACAAAGTTAAGAAAAGGATTTGCCAGTGGAAGGAGAAACTTAAAAAAAAAAAGCAAAACATCATAATCTTTCATATATGCAGGTAAAAAAGATGGATTACAAAAGGGTGGAAATGGAGGGTTTGTTATGCTGCTAGTCCACTGAACAGCTGACACCGGTGGTTTTAGATGGATCCCAGGGATAATTTATCAGCCATATGTTTGGATTTCCTTCTGTCTTTGGCATTTGACGCAGTCAAGATTAACCGTGGACGTGGCTACATGATGGGATAGAGTTCAGTCTGCTCTGCTGTCTGGTGGGGATCAAAATCTATTCTAACAGCTGTGATGAAACAAGATACAAACTTTTCAGAGTCACAGTTGTCGGCAGAGTATTCCTTCATGTTTTTAGTTTTCTGTCAGCCACAGCCTGGGTATACAAACTATGAGCAGAACCTTATCTTGTATGCAAGTTCTGTGGCAAAGGCATTAGGGATAGTACATTATTAAAGAGAGCATCAACCACTACTGACTTTCAATTGTGTTTTAAAAACTTCACACAATGCACAAAAACTACTCCATGTTTTGGTGATTCACAATCACAATAAGGACAGTATCACAAAACGGGGTTTCAGTTCAAAATCAAGAGCTATTAGCACAACGTTTCTGATAATCGGTCTGACATGTGAAACCTAAAACACAAATCTTTAGGTTTCACAGTGCATTTAGTGGTACGTGGCTCTATGTACAATTGTGACAGGTACAAAGTCAGTGAGAGGGAACACTTTGGCTCACAGCATCTCTGGCTGGAAATTTCAAGAGCAAAGCTTTAGCTCAATCTAATCAGTGCTATTAAGTCCTGTATCACACACCAACGGGTCCTTACACAACCAGCTTCCTCTTCTAAGTGCTCGACACATGCTAAATTCAACCTTGGCTAGTTTGTAGAACTACTGTGTTTTTCCCCAGACAGCATTGTTCACACAGCAGTCTCAGTGGACTTCAAATGAGTGTTTCCTGTGGGGAGAGCACAGGGAAGCAATAATTACCTGAAGCTCTTCAAATGCTGCTGTTGTGAACACACAAACACACACACACACCAGTGCACATGAGTTACAGATACAGTGGGGCAAAAAAGTATTTAGTCAGCCACCGATTG
>NW_024582760.1:220461-235458 GCF_018398535.1 Haplochromis burtoni
GGTGCAAATTACTGACCTCTGTCATCATTTTAAGTGGGGGAACTTGCACAATCGGTGGCTGACTAAATACTTTTTTGCCCCACTGTACAAGAATGGGCAACCGGACACCTCACTCTTTTCCTCTCAACTGACGAGAAAAAACACAGAGGATGACATTACCTTTCCTGTACTCTGTTCATTTAAACTAGAAAAAGCAAGTTCCTTCCTTATTATTCAGCTTTCAGATATGAGAGTATATTAGATTTACATGTTTCACATAAAAAAAGGAAACATTTTTGGTTCAACTTCAATGTGTGTCCACTGTGAGTTGGACAGTGTAAGAGGTATAGTGGCACCCTCACCACCCTCGTCCAGCATCCTTTTAAAGGCCCTTTATTCATATTTTGTCCGTTTTTTGTCTTTCCTCACTTGCTGCTAAACTGAGCTTGTCCTTTCTTGTTGAACCCAACAGGGTTAAAGATTATGTGCTCAAATAGCTGTGAGAATTAACTGACTGTACTATTGCACTATCACCTGGCAGCGTGGCACTTCAAATTTAAAAGATCCATTAGTGCCAGATCACATCACTCCCTTTTTTATGAAACCTCAAATGAAATCGCACTCAGAGAATATTTACCGGCTTACTTCTCAATATCCTAAAAAACCTCAGCATGTATGTATGGATCTTCTTGATGGAGTGTCGGTAACCTTCGTTTTACTTCTTTTTAAAGGATTCAAACTAATCACAAATGGACTTGAAGTGTCCACACAAACTTGAAATATAGAAATTAGCTTTATGGTGTCATTATTAGTATTTAGCATTTGGTGGTTCGTACTAACAGACTCTTAACCTATTGGAATCATTTATATGAAAATTTAAACTGTATATATAAATTGTAGAGATTTGAAAGGTGCCTGTTTAGCATGTGGCTGAAAACCTCTACCCAAACTGGTCGAGGTAGACGGCCACCTCTCCCTGAGTCTGGTTCTGCCAGAAGTTTCTCCCTGTTAAACCAACCCGTTCTCACTCCCAAAGCGTAACATTTTACGCTAGGTGACAAATCGTCACCATATTACGTTTTCGGCTACCCACCACGTTCCTACATGACGACCTCGGAAAACAGAGGAAATATGAGAACCCTCTGGACTGAATCTACACATGTTCGCTCTTTTACTTCATATCGCTTAGAAACACGCTATTTAACATCATTAAAGTCCTGGATAAGGTCAGGAATAAGGTTATGGTTAGGGCTAGGGATAAGGTTAGGTTTAGGGCTGGAATACAGGGCTGGAACGTCTATTACCGCGGGAGCGTCATTGTACTGGATTCCAGCCATAACCCGCCGCGTACCATAAGAACGCCGAAGGTCTCCTTTCGCGTTCCTCAGGAACGCCGCGGGACGAGACAAAACGTCGAAATGTTACGCCTCGGGAGTGAGAACGCTCTGGTTAAACTGGAGTTTTTCCTTCCCACTGTAGCCAACTGCTTGCTCATATTGGGTAACCAGATTATTGGGGATTTCTCTGTATTATTGTAAGGTCTTTACCTTACAACATAAAGTGCCTTGAGGCCACTGAGATCACTAAAAAGTGGCATCCATGCAGGGCAAAGCTAGCAGCAATATAGCAATGGAAGGATGAAACGGCAACAAAAATCAATGACTTGTATTGACAACAGGTTAAAGAACTTAAACTGGTTAATAACGTAAAGTGGTTTACTCAACTTTTAGGCAAATGACTGAAGTCATTCCTAATGGGAGTGAAGGATACTGCTGACTGGGATGTATGGGGGTAGTAAATACATTAGAGGGTGACCTGTACAACCAGAGCCTGGAAATGTCCTCTAGGGACCCATACAGGGACACTCGATGATTGAACTACTTCTACGCACAGGGCTGACCGCTGCATGGTTCACTGAGGCCTTATATACAAATGTTTTTCATATTGATCTTTTGGGTTTCTGGGCTTCACCAGTGTCTTTATATTTCACAACTGGATCGACTTTGTGCAGATCACACTTAATCTTTTTGACTTGCCAACCAATACAGGACGTTTCTTTAAACTTCAGCCCTGTTTACTATCCCAAGCTCTGCAAGCAGCTCTGTGCTTGGAGAGTTTTTTTACTTTTTAGACATGAGATACAAGGGCAGCACCAGCTCTGCCAGTAACACGTAAGGGTTTCATCCTCAGCCCATGACTTTGATGAGTCGAATTAGAAGTTAATGCACGCTTATTTTTTCACTTTTGTACATGAGTTTCTGTTTCATTAACCAAATTCTCACAACAGATGTCAACCATCAAAGCAGTGAAGCCACTGGATGACAAATCAGCTTGTGTGTCTGCAGTATGTGTGAGAGCAGCTTTTTCATCCTAAATCTACAACCCCCACTTGGTCTACTGGGACAATACTTTGGGAGGTTTACATTCTCCTCTACACACACATGGACACACACATACACACAAGTGTGTGCACAAGCCAGCTGGGGTTTCAGGACAAAAGACTAAGAATTCATGATGCTCCTCTGAGGTGATTTGCAATAGAAGCAGTGTTCCACCGATGATAAATCAGCCCTTTAAATGTAATGGAGAAATTATTGCTCACAGCACAAACTGTACTTCCAGTTTCACCTTGTTTGGCACTCAGCAAAACAGAACTTTGGTTTATGACGATGCTGAATGGTGCCATTAATTTCTCTGTAATGGAGTGCTTTGTTAATAACTCCACTTAAATTATGCACTCTCTTGTATTATACTGTAAACTAGATCCTAAAATGGAACACTGTAAGTCTCACCACAGTCATCTTGGAAAATAACCTAGAATAGAGATTGTTTAACAAGCTGTCATCTGGACTTAAATCAAGTCAATCTAGATTCAGTTCAGTTTATATAGCACCAAATCACAACAACACTTGCCTCGGGGTGCTTTATATTATAAAGCAAAGATCCTACAGGAATTCAATTCAATTTTATTTATACAGCGCCAAATCACAACAGCAGTCGCCTTAATACTGTACAGTAGATCGTACAATAATAGATACAGAGAAAAACCCAACAATCATATGACCCCCAATGAGCAAGCACTTTGGCGACAGTGGGAAGGAAAAACTCCCTTTTAACAGGAAGAAACCTCCGGCAGAACCAGGCTCAGGGAGGGGCGGCCATCTGCTGCAACCGGTTGGGGTGAGAGAAGGAAGACAGGATAAAGACATGCTGTGGAAGAGAGACAGAGGTTAATAACAGATATGATTCAATGCAGAGAGGTCTGTTAATACATAGTGAGTGAGAAAGGTGACTGGAAAGGAAAAACTCAATGCATCATGGGAATCCCTGGCAGCCTACATCTATTGCAGCATAACTAAGGGAGGATTCAGGGTCACCTGGTCCAGCCCTAACTATATGCTTTACCAAAAAGGAAAGTTTGAAGCCTAATCTTGAAAGTAGAGATAGTGTCTGTCTCCTGAATCCAAACTGGAAGCTGGTTCCACAGAAGAGGGGCCTGAAAACTGAAGGCTCTGCCTCCCATTCTACTTTTAAATAGTCTAGGGACAACAAGTAAGCCTGCAGTGCGAGAGCGAAGTGCTCTAATAGGGTGATATGGTACTACAAGGTCATTAAGATAAGATGGGGCCTGATTATTTAAGACCTTGTATGTGAGGAGCAGGATTTTGAATTCAATTCTGGATTTAACAGGAAGCCAATGAAGGGAAGCCAAAACAGGAGAAATCTGCTCTCTCTTTCTAGTCCCTGTCAGGACTCTTGCTGCAGCATTTTGGATTAACCGAAGGCTTTTCTGCGAGTTTTTGGACATCCTGATAATAATGAATTACAGTAGTCCATCCTGGAAGTAATAAATACATGAACTAGTTTTTCAGCGTCACTAAGAGACAGGATATTTCTAACTTTAGAGATGTTGCACAAATGGAGGAAAGCAGTCTTACATATTTGTTTAATATGTGCATTGAAGGACATGTCCTGGTCAAAAATGACTCCAAGGTTCCTCACAGCGTTACTGGAGGCCAAGGTAATGCCATCCAGAGTAAGAATCTGGTTAGATATCATATTTCCAAGATTTTCAGGGCCGAGTACAATAACCTCAGTTTGATCTGAAATAAGCAGCAGAAAGTTAGCGGCCATCCAGGTCTTTATGTCTTTAAGACATTCCTGCAGTTTAACTAATTGGAGATTATGTATCGGAATTTCAGGAGCAGGACCACGCCTCCAAACACGCTCCTTCCGGCTGTCATCTATAGTTCTGCAGTAGTTCAGTTCAGTTCTGCAAGCTGATCATTCTCGTTTATGTGCCCCTCCCTCCTTCTTCTCCATTCTTCAACTTCTTCTCTTCTATTTAGAACATGGGGATCTGCCAGGCCCGGGAGCCATCGCCAGTCCCCTTCGAGGCCTTCCCCAAATCGCAGCTCAATTCATGTCAAAGCATTCACTTTTTCCCACTAAAACGCTGTCAAACATAAATGAGGACGTGGGCCCAGCTAGTGAATTGGTGTGTGTTATCTGGTTTCAAGGACAGATAGAGCTGGGTGTCATCAGCATAGCAGTGTAAATCTATGCTATGTCTTCTAATGATAAGGCTTAAGGGAAGCATGTATAATGTAAACAGAATTGGTCCTAGCACTGAACCCTGTGGAACTCCATAACTGACCTTAGTGTGTGAAGGGGACTCTCCATTTACATGCACAAATTGGAGTCTATTAGATAGATATGATTGAATCCAGAGACCTTGGACCTTTTGTCCAAGCACTACAGCTGTGTGAAAAAGTGTTTGCCTCCTTCCTGATTTCCTATTTTTTTCTGTTTTTCACACTTAAATGTTTCGGATCAAACAAATTAACCATACAAACAAATTTTATTAACATAAATTAATATCATATCTTTGTAAAGCTGAGTAATTTCTCTAACTATACCCAGTCCTGATTACTCTGTCACCTGTTCTTAACCAAGAGATTCCTTGACTAAGTAGACCAAAAGATCCTCAAAACCCAGACATCATGCTGCAATCCAAGGAAATTCAGGAAGAAATGAGAAACAAAGTAACTGAGCTCTCAGTCTGGAAAAGGTTATAAAGTCATTTCTAAAGCTGTGGGACTCCAGCAAATTTTTTAACTACATGTCCCATGTATTTAAAAAAAATTCCCCTGAAGTTTCAAAACTCATACATTTCACTCTTCACTCACTGATGGCCCACTCAGGTCTATGTACCTCATGCCTTTGCAACTGCACAACTTTCCACAGTCTCCCTGCTGCTGAACCTCTTTTGCCAAATTACTAAACAACTCTGTGGCAGACTTGTCAAATAATACTGTGTGTCAGGGATCCTTTTGTGAGTTAAACTGTCTTTTAAGAGACATATCACCATCTCGATAAGGAGACAAACACACACACAGAAACACACAGGTGGCCTTCTTCTCTGTGCTTTGTGTCAGACGAATGATTTCCTCCTCTGCTTTTCTCTGTCAATATTTGACACACTTGAAATCCTTGTTTGTTGTTTCAACAAAAGATTTTTCTTCTGTCAACAATGAGAAAAAGAATTAGTTGACTTACAAATGTGGAGCCAAAATGCTTTTTGGAGCTGCAGTTACTTGTGCCACTGAGGGAGCAGCTGGTGGTACATGAGTGTGCCAAGTGTGTGTGTGTCTGCCTTACCTTGTAGTCTGGATGGAGGATATCACATACACATACACATACACATGCACAATGCAGTCTTTGTATTGCAATCATTTGGAAGATGCACAGTTCTGATGCAACAAACTCTTATTATGTTTAACTTCTGTGTGAACAAAGTTTCAGGTTTTGTCAGCAACAATAGGAGGAGTGTTCAGTGTTACTCTGAAATCAGGGAAAACGGAGTGTGGTAAGGCCTGAAAAGGTGTGTTTTTCTTAATGGAATGGAGGAAGGCCAGTACATACGACGAGCCTTGACCAAGTTGAGTGATGGTGGGTTTCGCTACGGAATGAGGCAGCCAATCATTCAGAGAGAGGACCACAAGGTTTGCCCAGCAAGACAGAGTGCGGAGTGTGGCACAATCATCACTTTTTTGGCAAAATCTGCCCTTTTTTTAAAAGAATAACATAGCAGCCGCATGATTCATGGACCTGAGCCCCTGATTAGAGACAAACTCACACACCCTGGCACCATCACATTAACGGGAGCCAGGCGAGGTGGTTTGATGTGATCAGGATCCAAGGCACCTTGGAGTGGAGGTTTTCTGGGCAGGTTCAAGTGGTAGAAGATCCCAGGGAACGTGAACATGATGGAAAGATTATCGAGCTCATTTGGCCTTGGAATATTATTTCCCAGATGGAGCTGAAAAAAATTGCTTGGGAATGATATTTATGGAGTGCCTTACTTAGCCTTCTGCCACTGGAAACTTCCTCTGGATCGTCACCAGAACACAGACTGATGGATAAGCTGATGAGTCATGGAGCTCATTTGAAAAGAGGTTCATTTTAGCTTTATTTTTGCCCGGCAACACTGGCGATGTTTTGAAGTCTGCCCTTTTTTCATGTTCTATGGGATCTGTATTCCATTTTTTTCCGATGAAAGAGCAGTGCGTTCCCTCTCGTTAACGCTTCATCAATTATGACTCCCGCATCAATCACTCGGCAGTGCTTCCGTCTCTGTGGCATGTTTGAACAGGACAGCGAGTGTCTTCAGAATGATGTGAATGAAACTTTGTAAGAAAAGAGCGTGTGGCTATGAACAACAACGTGTACTGAGAGGCAATTCATTAACGCTGTGAACTGTGGGGGGGGGGGGGGGTTTCTTACTTCATATCACTGTTCATTAATCTTCCACTGACAGTTTTCAGTTTAATGAACTTGTAGGAGGACTGCAAAATGCTCTACAGCGTGCTTACATTTTGTGTTGCTCCATGGTTTGTGATGAGTTTTGGGTTTCTTTTAATTTGCTCGCATGTTACTGAGTGTTTTTTCTATCTAACATATG
Organism: Haplochromis burtoni; assembly: GCF_018398535.1. Lineage (NCBI taxonomy): Eukaryota > Metazoa > Chordata > Actinopteri > Cichliformes > Cichlidae > Haplochromis > Haplochromis burtoni. The sequence continues at coordinate 227,405 of NW_024582760.1, forward strand.
GAATTCTGAGTTTTCCGGATATCTTGCCAACGGATACTTTGACATATAGACTGGATCGAATTACGAACCCTGAATTGTAGCCAACCCGCTCTACCTCCTGAGTCACAGCCACCCAGTCATTCCACAGGAAATTGACTCCACCTTTCTGCCATTTTATCACCATCTTTGAGGCATCAAACGAATAAATGATTGCAAGCAGTCGCAGACCTGATCACTGCAAACCAACCGTTTCAAAGGCAACAGCATCACAAGTTCTTTGCACTCAGCTGTAGTATTTATGGTCAATACCGTGTTCTCCAGCAGATGTTCTTCCTAGTGTTACTGCAACTGTGGCCCAAGCATCAGATAAGAAATAACTTTAATTAAGTAAGGATATTTAATTTATGAAGCCAGGATTTTTTTTTTAAAGTCTGACATTTACTTTTGTTGTTACAGAAAAAACTGATCATCAAAGTTGCTGGTGACTGATTTTATGTAGATTGAGAAATCATGCCAGTAAATTTGAGGTCACCTTTTTTTCTTTCTTTTTTTTAAACCTAACTTTAAAAAAGTTTTTCTTTCAACCATTCAGTCACACATCTCTGCTCTCACTAGTATGTCAGAGACTCACAAATCTACAAAAACACATTTAGTTGTTGGACTTCCTGAGTTTGTGTGGGGTGGCTGTGGTACAGCTGGTTTAAGCCATTTGGCGGTTCAGTTCTACATGCTGATTTGTGCTTAGCCAAGACACTGAACCTCAGCTGCCTCTGATGGCAGGCCTGTTGTGTGTTTATGGATGAATAGGTGAATGAGGACCATTGTAAAGCAGAGCTGATATAGTTAAAAGGTCCTAAATAAGTGCAGACGCCTTACCATTCTGTCGCCTCTTGCTGCAGCCAAGCTTCATGGATCATGTTAGATTGAGTGAGATAAAAAATTAATTAAATGAAAATCAAAGCTATTTAAATTTGTGGTGCAATCTTGGCTGAGGTTGAAAGAGCAGGGGATTTTTTTCTTTTTTAATTTCATCCTTGTTGTGCTAATCACCTGAATGAGTTCTTTCAAGCAAATCTGCCAGGTACCTTGGCTAAGCAGCTCACAGTGGGATATAGTGTTATCCATAATAGTGATAAGAGCTTATTAATGTAAGGGCGTGCAGGGTGATGCATGCAGAATGAGGGAGATGAACGAGAAAGAAGAAGGGAGAGAGGAACAAACATCACCCGCCTCCTTAAATCAGTGCTTCTCACTGCCTGTGTGTTTTGTGGCTGACACCGCCGAATCATTAGGCTGTTTACCCACCATCTCAGCCGGGCAGATGATTCATAATCGGCGGGCTTTAAGAACAGTTTTTGGGGACTTCCTCTTTGAAAGTCTACTTTTGAGAAAAAGCCTTTGAGAGCAGGGCTGTTAATGAGCTCATGAGTGGACGGCTCTCCGCTGAGGTGCTGTGACTCACCACTTCTTGTCGTGTTTCTCTGCGAGCTCCTCTGAAAATCAGTGTGAAGATTTCAGATTCGCAAAGCTTTTTTGGATTCTTTCATTATTTCTTTCATTTCCCACAACAGCTGGTCCTATCTTGGCACAAAGTATTGTGATAAACAGAGAGTCATAATGCCACAGAAACATGTGGACAGTGAAAACACACACACACAAAGGACTGCAGGATAATGTTGAGAACTTTTCAAGGTTTTTTTTTTTTAAATAAAAATAAGTGATAATCTCTGCCTGGTTTGACAAAAGCACATCCGGTGGCAGATGACTGAGCTCCGGACACATGAAAATACCCTCCTGGTGTTTCGGTGCTGGTTTATGGTGCAGGGCAGGACAATGAAATAAAATTCATTTGTGTGTAAAAGTCATAACAAACATTTTATGACACCCCACAAACCAGCCGTGATCTGTATTCACACCCACACGTACACACCTTGGTCATTACGTCCTGTGCCAGTAAGATGCTATGGGAGTTAATGAGGCCACTAGGTTTACTGCCTAAACATACAGCCGTCTGAGCACACACACAGCTGGGTGTGTAATGTGCCAGATGCCACTGGCTGAACACAGAGTGGGCTGAACAGGAAAGGAACCAACTTTAGCTCAACAGCATTAGTGTAATTGATGGCACCCATCCTGTCCAAAACTATATTTGAACACAGGGCTTTCTCCTGGCCCAGCAGGCGTGGGTACACCGCGGCCCCTGGAATTCACTCTGCACAGAATGTGACAAATCAATACAAAAGATCACACAGGAAAGAAATGACAGGCAGGTTGTTAAAGATGGATGCTGCGAGCAGGCTGAAATCTTGCTGCAGGATATCTGGATATGAAAGATATTTCAGCTCTTTTTACCTTTTGCTGTGAATTAGTGGAATTAAAATCTGTCATCGCTTTCACTTCATCACATCAATCGCTTTTTTAGTGTTAAAGTCTGTCGGTAACCCAAGTTCAGTCAGAGTCAGATTGAATTCTTCTATTTGCAATAATTTATAACTATAAAGTCGTTTTGTTCCTTATTTTATATGGAAAACCAGAAGCAGCAAGGATGGGAGCAGGCATAAGTGATAACACACTGAAGCCTGATAAAGCATGAATGGAAGACCATGGGTGATGGTGGGTTGCAAAGGGGCTTGCAGAGGTGTACACAACTTTATGCAGGCTAAAGTAGCTTAACCCTTTAAAACCGGTCGGAGCGGGCAAGCTCCGTTTTGTGTAACTACTTTAAATCTCTGTAGAACTGCAACAATGTAAGCTAGCACAATATTTTTTTTTGCATATGAAACCGGAGGAGTTGTACTTACATCTTATGCCATTAGCTTGTCCTAGTTCACTGTTTCCTTCCACATATAGCTTTGCAAAAACTGCATAAAAAGCACTTGCAAACAGCTGATCAGATCAGCAAAGTGTTTTTCTGGAATATTAGCTCATTCACTGCCATTGACGTCTATAGACGTCAATTACGTTTTTCAATGGGAGGGGCTAGAATACAACCTCGGGCAGCTTGTCAGTGAATATCAGACTTGCAGTCATGGTATGTAATGACAAAATCGACCTGCAAGTGGCAGTAGTGCGATTTAGGTAGTGTTATAACACTTTCCATCCCGGAAAGTGTTATAATGATTACCACACAAAAGTGAATTATTCATTGTGAATAAATGTTTTACTATGTACATTTTATTTTTTCATATATTTGTAAATAAATTGTTTTGATAAAACATAACCTTTCTCAGTGTTATTACTGTTTTGTAGAAGTGAAAAACTATTTTATATGTTAGAGGTGTCACAAAGCAAGAAATATTAGTGTCAAAGGCACTTTTCTGCTTGAAATGTATTTTTCACAAAAAGCTCGTTTTCTCCCTTTTTTTGGTCAAAACAGGCATTTTTGGTGGAACCCACCTCTCTTCTACAGCTGATTACTAAAGAATGGAAAATGGTAGAAACAAGCTTTTTTTTTGGATGAAAGAAGAGAGTCTGTTCTTCATTTTGGTAGGTTCAGCGTTTATATGATCATAACACACAGTTTTCTGTGGCTCTTCAAAAATGAGTAAAAATGCTCAAAAACCCTGGCAGTGGGGAGTTACCTGATTTGAAAATGGCTGGCAGTGAATGAGTTAAGTTTTTGTTGCTGCAACACTTCCTAGGTTGGAATAGACGTTGGAATAGTTGTAAACGAACTATCGTATTACCTGGCCGAAACCGGAAGTGACGTCACTTTCGCGGAAAATGTCCTTTTTTACCTTCAGGGCCTTATAAGCCCATACAGGTGTTTTCAAAAGTCATATTTGACTTTATGCTTTTCTGTATAGTTTCTGGGATGCTTAGAACTCAAGTTGCACTGCTGAAAATAGTTTATTTTGATGCTCATTTTTTTTTTGCAAATTAGCATTACAATATTTATTTTTTTGTTTTTCCTGCAGTATATGAAAATTGGTGTATTTCAAAAATAAAACTATGAAGACACTTAAAATAAATTTCCTGTGGTTGTAAACTATTTTGTGCAACTTTTTTGTATTTACAGTTTCAACATGCATGAAGAGGATGATGTGGACAAAATACTCATTTGCCTAATAATTCTGCACTCCCTGTAATAATAACCACTGCAGCCAAGAAGAGTGCCTGACGAGCCCAGTTGTAAGTAAGCTATTAAGACTCGACTGTACACTGTGTTCGTGTTTTCCTCCGAAAACAATAAGTTCCATTGGAGCAGTCTTTCAACGCCTCTCTCTGTCTCTCGCAAGAAAAGTTGACCCACACAACAAAGTAAAGCTATTTTTCGGCTACGAGCCCAACACGAGCCCGACACGAACCCGACGTATTAGACAGAGGTCCTTTTACTAAGGTTCGGAGCCGTGGACCTTCAGTAATAGTAATAAATCACACAGCAATAGTACATTCACGTAGTTGTAAAAAGCATGATACTATATTAAGTAATCCAAAGTATTCAGAATACGTTACTGTCATTGAGTAACGTAACGGAATATGTTACAGAATACATTTTGGGGCATGTATTCTGTAATCTGTAATGGAATACATTTTAAGAGTAACCTTCCCAACACTGTTTAAAAGTCATGTTGACCATGCCTGCATTCCTAAACAAAGCTTATATGTAGGGATGGGTACCGGTATCCGGTGCCATGATGGCACCGGTTCTGACATAAACGGTAGTAACCAGACCGAAAAGCAGCGCACATTTCGGTGCTTTATTTCGGTGTTTTTTTTCCTGAGATGTTATACACTTTGAATTCTAGCCAATCATTTTACATTTCCGAGGATAGTTGGCGGGTCCAGGTACGTACATTCTTTTAAAGCAGAGCTACAGATTAAAAATGCCCAAGGCGAAGTGGTCAAAAGTCTGGCTGTACTTCACAGCAAAAGATGCAAACTCAGCAGCCTGCAACAAGTGCTTTAAGCTGATACTGTGATACTGTCAAAGGAGGTAACACCTCAAATCCGATGAAACACCTGGCGACGCATAGCGTTTTTTTTTTAAAAGCCGAAAAATGCGCCGTATTTGATAGTTTGCTCTGACACCTCACACCAAGCGCATCTACTGCGGGTGTGGTGCCTGTTATCTGACCCGGAGTTAGCAACATCCCCCAAAAACCCGAAGAATAGAGTCCTGGCCCCTAGCCCTGCCAGTGTAGCAGAAATGATGACGGATGATGATGACAGCAGCAGCCATTCTTCTCTGCGTGAGTAGCTTAATGTTGTTCATGTGTAATTTACGTTGAGTAGGCTAACCACGTTATTAAATTAATACATGTAAGGTGAACTAGCAAACATCATCATAGCTACATGCGGCTGTCTTCTTGTTTGATGGCAGATGCTCCCTTCACCCTGGCCAAAAAGGCTAAAATGACCAAAGAAAAAGTGGGAAACAGTTAAACATGAGAGGTTTTTGTTATCGGATAAAACCTAAACGATACCCATCCCTACTTATATGTAAGTTCAGTACAGAAAATCTGTAATCCTTCATCTGCCTGCTTTGCTTATTGGCTGCTTGCTTCTTCTTTACATGACTACCATCCTTTCCGTTCATCTCCACACTGACATCGTTATTATAATCCAACCATTTTCTTTCCTGCCTTTTTTGAGCCAATCAGCCTCCACGCTGTGTGGTTTATATCTGTACTCTCCATCATTTTCCCTTTCAGACTCTCATCGTGCAACCTACCTCCTCCCCATCTCCCCATTTGACTCACAGTCACTCAGAGCTCCATCCATCCTGTAGTCTTCATCTTCACCACCAGCCACTAGACTAGCTTTCTTAAAACCTGTCACCACTGGGATTCTGTTCTGCCATGATAGGTCATCGGAGTCTGATCATCAAATATATTAATATGGCTATCCCGATAAATCATGTTCAATTCTTTCAAGTGCTCTCTGCTATCAGGCAATCGTCTGATTAGATATTTGCATTAACAAACAGTTGAACAGGTTTACCTTCTACACTTGGTGGCCACTTTGTATGTTTATATTTCATTCTTGAAAAAGCAGCTGGGGACAGATGAGCAGTGCCCGTCTATGAGCAGAATAATATACAGGGGACAGGTTGGGCTATGGGTGGAAATGGTGGCAGAGGTCACAGTGCAGAGCTCAGAACTGTGGAGAAGAAGAGAACAGCACAGAGGTCTAGAATTAACATGTTTCATTTTTATTTACACTACTGTAGTCCTCATAACAAGAACTTTGCACCAAAGGTTCCCACAGTGGAACTCCTACTGTTCTGATAAGTCAGGAGAGCATCAGCTATTAAGACAGATCATCTGAATCCCTCAAATACTTGGACCAAATTGCATCCCATATTTCTCACATCTAAAAAAAAAAAGATTAGCAGCCTTCTAAAGGGCCACAAAGTTCAGGAGTTATACTGAGGTGATGGCTGACATGGAGTATCGCTGACTACTGAGACATGCAAACAAGGCCAGTGAAAGCTTTCGGAAAGGTTTAGTTACTTGTACTGTAAGCATGCACTCGATGCCATTCAAACTATGTGAATATGACATGCTGTTAAAAGTGTTTCAGCACTTTCAGTTGTTGTTGAATTACCTTTCCACGGGCTTGAAAAGTGAGAGGAGCTTAAAAGCAGATCACAATCAGAGGGGGTGGAAGCCTCTTTTTTGTAAGCTGTTGGATAAAAACCAAGAGCATCTAAAACGTCAGTGCAAAGCAGCAACAAAAAAAGAGATGAGAGGAAAAAAGAAGGAAAAGAATACAAGAATTGGGAAAAGACAAGAATGTTTCGAGAAAGCAGATATTCTGTAAGGAAGAAGATAGAGTGATTGGAGGAGATGTTTAATGGGAAAAGTGAGAGGGTGGTTTAGTGAATAGACAGATGGATGGCTGTACACAACACTCTGAGGTCATAATGGCATGATACAGCTGTAGGACCTGTCCTCCTGACCTGCCATTACCACACACGAACACACACCTCTCCATCGTTAAGGATGGAAGTCACAGTGTTTTCCATCCCAGCAGCAAATCTCAAATCCTCCTGTTCATTTTCACACCAGTAGAAAAATGCATTATCTTCAATTTATTTTATCTTTCCGTCCTAGTAGAGCTGGGCGAATTGATCCAAATATCAATATTATCCATACCAATGCTGGTTTTGATATCGGATTGATCTGGTTATAAGCTAACATGTTAGGCTAATGTTAGGTGTCCTAACAATGATAGTTTCCCTCAGATAAACAGTTTGATTACATTCTCGCACCGTAACAGAATTTATTCGCTAACTGTCCAAGTCCAACAATGTTAGACCCGCTTCAAAGAAAGTTTTAGTCAACACAAGCTAAAAGCAGCGTTACTTGCCAAAATAGCAGTACTCACTGATGGAAAAGTTCTGGAAGTCCTCAACAGCTCACGTCTGTATGTTGTCATCAGTCAGAAGTTCACTGACTCATCGACCCATATAAGACTCTGTGACAGCCTCCTCTAGAGTAAATAGTTGTGGACGCAGGTAGACAGTGGACAGGAGACATAATGGTCAAATGAGCTGACATGGCTGAATCTCTTTCACTTTCAAAGAGAGGCAACGAGAATGCCCAACAGCAGAACCTAGACTGAGGTTGGGTTATTTTAACACTAGCTGGGAAGCTTTTGTTGATTTTATGGTAACAAAGTATTGTTGTCAACTCACTTTGATATTATTTCACTTCAGCTGTCTTCAGTCAATTGACGCATGTGTGTGAAGAGGAAAAAGCAGTGCAACAGTAAATAACAGTAAATAACTCTCATACTGAGCTGACATGAGACAAGTGCAAAGAAATTAGATGAATAATTCCTGTGTGTGTCGGATGTCATTTATTATTTGACTAATAAAAACAATTCAGTACATTTATGTTCTTGGATTTATTTATGTGTCCCTTTCAGTGTTGATCAAGTTACTTGAAAAAAGTAATCAGTAACTAATTACTGATTACTTCCCCAAAAAAGTAATCCCGTTACTTTACTGATTACTTATTTTCAAAAGTAATTAATTATTTAGTTACTTAGTTACTTTTTAAAAACACGATTTACAACCTGAATAGGTAATAAAGTGATAGATCTTTCAGCCCAATTCTACTTTTTCT
>NW_024582760.1:236224-246522 GCF_018398535.1 Haplochromis burtoni
GCATAATCCATCATACAAAATGTAATCAAATGGAAAAGTCTCTTTTTAAAACTTGTTTTATTAGTTTTAATCTTTTAACTTTATGCATCAAGCAAACATTTAATTATCTGCAACATTCTCTGACTGGAAGAAATTAGTTTAACATTTAAACCTATTTTCTGCACATTCCAGCACATAAAATAAAATATTTTTTGTGTTTACACTCAGTCTTTCAAATAGATGCAAGTAAAACACAGCAGAAAATAAATAAAGTCAAAGACTAGCGGTCCTGTTGCTCTATTTTCACCTGTAAAGCAGGAGTAGGGTAGGCGGAGGTTTACCCTGGTGCAGGTGTGCCGCAGCGGTCAGTGGAAGAATCCGCGAGTTTCTCTGTGAATTTCCCATTACGTCGTAGCGCACTCGGTGCTTGCTTGGAAGTTTAGGGGTTTTTTTCGCTGTAAAAAGAAGTTTTCTTCCCACGCACAATGCTAATGGACGCTAATGTTTTTGTCACTTTTTATGGAATCAAACTCAAAGTAAGGTCAGTACTTCCACGCTTTAAACGCTGCACGCTCATACTCTCTCCCGCACTCGATATATGATCCATTGTTGATCTGCACACAGCTGTTGTCACGAACGTGCGCACTTCGCTTACGTCACTGTCAGTGAGACATTCTCGCAAAAAAAATCACGGTTTTAGTAACGCAGTAACGCAGCGTTCCTACGGGAAAGTAACGGTAATCTAATTACCGTTTTTGCAATAGTAATCCCTTACTTTACTCGTTACTTGAAAAAAGTAATCGAGATTACAGTAACGCGTTACTTACTGCAGTACTGGTTACAAGGCCTCGGATAAAGCGGATGAAGATGGATGGATGGATGGTATCGTGTACACCATGAGATTTTAAAAGGTTTAAAAGAAAATAGTAACAGATTTTTAGGAAACATTTCTAAGCAAGAAAACAACAACTGCACAGCACTGCAACATACTAATGGACAACATGTATCTACAGTATTTTATGAACTATGCCATTAAAACAGTAATTACTTCCATCTTTTTCTCCCTCATAACTCAAATGAATCGACTGAGTTCACTGCAGTCCTTCAGATGTTCACTTCTGCAGCTGTTCCTTCAAGTTGTCTCCCAAAAAACACTTCAGTTGTGTTTTGTGTGATTTTGTTTTTTCTTCTTGCATTGTCCTTTATCCAACTTCTGTTGTCTTTTGTGTGCTTTTGCAGCATTTTTCTGTTTGCTGGTGCTTTTTTAAGTTGCAGTGCTTTTGAGCTCTCAGGGCCACCAATTCTTTGTCCCCTAATACATGTTTCTATGTCAGCTAGAAGCAGTCAGTTGGTGTTTAGTACAAAGAGGGAGTCCAGCGGCTCTGTTATACTGTGAGGGAGACTTTGATGGAACGGTTTGACTCCATTTGTCCCCTGAGAGGTACGGCTTACTGCAATTCAATACAAAGTTATTAGTTCTCAGTTATCACCTATATTCTCTGATAGAACATTTTTATCCTAAGAGCGGTGGTCTCTTCCAGCTTTACACCCCCCATCCATGGGGAATGAGGGTCATTAAATTATTTGATGACTATGGAAACTAGATCTCAACGTCAGTATGGGAGATTTTTGAGGAATTGTTGCATACCACTCCAAATCACTACCATCAGTCAGGGATACCTCATGGAAAAGTTCTACAAACAGCCTACTCCAAGGCTTTTTTGTGGCAGGACATGGGAACCACACTTTACCAAGACACTGTATGTTGGTTTTTCCTTGAGTTTTTCTCCAGCAGCCTGTTGGCTACATTAGCAGCACTGCACTAAAAACTGTCTGGGTTACAAATATGTCCAGGCATGCAAACACAGTTGAGTTGAGCAAATGTAAAACATAAAAGCTGGCCACCATGATGTCACCCGCTGGTTTGTGCAGTTCAGTGGTGACTTTTTAGCGGTTGTCATGCTGATCTTGTTGTTCTTTTCCATTCTTCTTTTAACCAGACGTGACAAGGAAGAGGTCAGAACAAGAGAGAAGTAGGGTCATTTTCTTATTGATTTCTATAAAATCTGACCTCTTTTTGCATACATGAGTCACCTTCTGCTGGCTATTAAAAGAACACTGGCTTGAAAGCCCCTTGCACTTCGACTACTGTGCCCATTTTTACATTCAGAGTATGCAGTCTGTGAGTTTATCCCACAGAGATGCATATGCTCCAGGAAACAGACTCAGCCCTGAGTAATCAGAATTTACTGTCACCACAAGGAGGGAGAGCCAGGTCCACCACACTTTGTTTAATGGTGATAAAATTTAAGGTTTTAAGACTTCTTTCACTGCCTTTGTAAGACGCCCTCCTCTGACTGCACTTGAGCAGGTTGATATTTTCCGACTCATCCACTCTGAGAAATCTGATTTTACTGGGTGTCTTGTGCAGGGAAGGAAGGAAAAAGCATGAGGTTTGTTTTTTGGGTTTTTTTCTTTACAGCTCATCTCAGAGAATACAAAGATAAGCCAGAGCAGCACCTGCAGAAGGAGGGGAAGGCACTGTTGGACACGCTGTTGCCGAAAGCACAGAAAAAAAACTGTTTTAGACCAAAGATGGTGGTTTGATGAGGCAGCCAGCGCAAGAGAGAAAACAGATTATTTTACCTTTTCAAAAAAAATCTTGTGCTCATTATATCTGTCATTCCTTCTCTTTCTCTTTTCTCTCATCCCTTGCTTTGTTTGTGTCCCATTTCACAAGCTCCGGTTGCCAAGGTAACTGACATTAATTCATACGACCATCGATTCAGCGCTCCACTTATTACTATTTACCTCTGCAAGCCTCTTTGTGCTTGCGTGTCTAAAGCTGGGAGAGACTGCAGTGTCTGTGTGTGATTTTAACTTTTGTCAACTTTTATTAGTGTCCAACTTCATATTCATGACTGCCTTTATTTCCCTTTTCCACAGCTAACTTACAGATATAGCTTGCACACTGCTGCACGCTGCTCCATTTGGAGGCTACAGTTTCATTGTTTGTACAGGAAAAATGAAGAAACTGGAGGGGAAAGGTAAAGAAGAATAGAGCAAGACAAAACGCACACACCTCGTGCCCTTAACGGGTCACTTCACAGCACGATATACATGTGAGGTGTTGTGTCACAACACACACACACTTGGACACTTCTGTGCGCATCTCTCCTCGCACACACACAGAAACACACACACACAGAAACCACCTGACTTCATTATCTGCGCTCTGCTATCAGGATGTCAGCAGCAGCAGCAGCAACCATGGTAACAAGTAGAGGGAGAGGGAGACTGTTGAGATTCACAGCCACTTCACACCAACGCATCATTAATGTCATTTAACTCGCCCCTCGGTGACACGCGCTCCTCTCCCCGTCTGTTTCCTTCTTTCGCTCCTCTCCTGCTTTCTTTCCCTTTCCTCCCTGTTTCTTCCCCCAAACCTCCTCCTCCTCCCCAGCTTCACTTGTCCCTCAGCCCTCTCTGTCTCTCTCTCTGAGTCAGGTTTTTATGTGGGGCTTTGCTGATGACTCACAATACCTGGTTACTTCCCAAATGGAATGTGTGTGTGTGCCTCATTACAGCCCAGCTGCAGTGCACAGCTGCAGTGGAGTCACTGTAAGGGTTAACCTGACCGTTATTCATTTCCTTTGACTCCTTGCACCAATAACAAAGATTATATCCGGTGCTACACCTTCCTTGCGTCACATTAGTGCTGGAAATATGCGGGCGTGCCGGCGGAGGATCCCCGCATTAGAAATGAATGAGGTTCCAGCCAGCGAGGTGCGCCCAAACTGTGCATTCTAATATTTGACGCAGCCGATAGCATCTGCTTCTGCACAACTATCTTAACCTCTCTGTTGTCATATTTCAATCATGGGTGAGGAGGGACAGTGGCCCGAAAACGCGCTCGACCGTACACGCTGTGATGGTCTTCCTGTGAACTGGGGCAGTGAGTTCTGATCCATTTCAGGGTCAAACCACGAGCCCGAGCACCATATTGTTAAATACAAGGTGCATGATTTTAATATAAATAAAATGTATCAGTTTAAATCAGGGACGGAATATCTTTCTAAAGAATACCAGAAAAGTTTCTCTGCTGGGAAAGAAATCAAAGACAGAGCCACAGGAACACAGGGGTGGAGTTAATAGATGGAGTAACACTGCCATCTTGTGGCCACAATGACAGCAAGGCTTTCCAAGTAATAATTCTCTGTCACAGCTTTGAGGAGACTGAGTTCAAGTCATTTGTACCAGACGCCATACAGAAGCTCCGAGGCTCTGTAACGGTGGGGTTTGGAGGCTTTTATTTTGAAATAGCCCCAAACTATACATGCATAAGCCAAAAATATATATATTATCTACTTACTTTTAAAATCTACTGTCTACTGTCTCTACTTCCTTTTTACGCACTATTCATCTTTGTGAGGTTATCCTCTCTATAATATGCACTCATCAGACACATTATTAGGTACCACTTGTTAGTATAAGGTTGGACAACTTTTGCCTTCAGAACTGCTGTAACTCTTCATGGCACAAGATTCACCAAGCTGCAAAACTTTGGTCCATATTGATATGATAGCGTCACACAGTTGCACATCCATGATGCCAATCTGTTGTTCCCCCATAGCCCAACAGAGCTCTCGGAGATTGAGATCAGGTGACTGTGGAGGCCTTCTGAGTTCAGTAAACTGTCATGTTCAAGAAAACGGTTTGAGATCTTATCAGAGGTTCTTATTAATATTCTTTTTTATTAATAAGATTGTTGTTATCACTATCCTAAGCATTATTATTACTATTGCTATCACTACTATTATCAGAAACAATATTTGTATTAGTACCTGTATCTAAATTTACACCTTAACATATAATTGCATAATCTCTCTCTATATGGAATGCTATATATAATATATAAATATACAATTATTATATATAGAACGCCATAACCAAGTGGCCGACATTGTACACAAAAACATCTGTATGGTCTGGAAGTCCTGAGGTCAAAATGGGAGACGCCACCAACAACAATGACTGAGCTTCGATCCTGTGGGACTTCCAGATACAGACGGACAAATTGGTGATCGCTAACCAACCGGACATAGTGGTGGTCAAGCAGAGGAAGACAGCTGCAGTGACAGATGTGGCGATACCGAATGACAGCAACATCAGGAAGTAGGAACATGAGAAGCTGGAGAAGTACCAAGGGCTCAGAGAAGAGCTCGAGAAGATGTGGAGGGTTATTGCTGATTGTTGTGTAGCTGAGTGGGTTAGACCTAGACCGTTGTGGCAACATCCAGGAGCAGGTGTTGTGGGAAGGTAGGCCAGCTCACCAATATAGATTCAACAATTGACTAGCTCAGTAATAAACAGTCTCCCTGTTTAGGGTCTGGGAGCTTATTTCTCTTAGAGCTGACCCCTTTTTCCTTGGGGTCTGGGGGCAATCCAAAGCGATCTAAGTGATCTAGATCAGCATAGTTGTGCACTATATGCACACTACAACATGATAAAAATCAAAGAATGGTTTCAAAGAATGAACAAGAACAGAGTCACTACTGGCCTGGCCATCAATTACCACTCCCTTACTGATGCAACATGGTACTCCTAATAACGATCATGCTGAGCCATCCTCATGGTCCAGTCTTACCTTTCTAGGTCTCACCCTCCCACCCCTTTTGTTTGTTTCTGTCACGGTCCTGGGTCAGTTCGACCCAGCATTTTGAGTTTCTTGTGTTTTGGTTTATTTTTGCATTATGGATTATTTCTTATTCTCTGCTGCTTTGATTATGATTATAAATATGTCTTATTCTTGGTGAGGGATTAGTTCTTATGTTCATGGTATTTCTCGGGATTATGAGTTATATGCTGTTTACTTTGTGATACTGGGTTTATTATTGTATTATTAGGTTTTGTTCAGTGTCAAGTCTGCCTTTCTGTCTAGCCCATGTCTTGGTAAAGTGTGGTTTCCTGTTTTATTGTGAAGGTCTGTGTCTTATGTTAGTGTGCCCAGCTTCGCTCTCCCTGTCTCGTTAGCCCTGATCTCTCCCAGCTGTGTCTCCCTCCTGTCTTCCATTCCCTGATTACCTCCCTGTGTATATTAGCCCTGTGTCTTCCTGTGCTCAGTGCTGCGTCGTACCCTCAGATCCTGCCTGTATGGTCCAGTTTGTGTTTTCATGTTTGGTGCCAGCAATAAAGAGGTTTTCAGTTACATTTCCGTCTCTGAGTCCTGCACTTAGATCCACATCTCCACCTGGATGAACACAGACCACTGACAGTTTCCCTCCTCATCATTATTATCATCAGTGCTATTATTATTATCAGTAAATGGTAGTAGTAGTGATGTAAGCATCGATCAGAAGATGTGGACACCTAGTACCTTGTCTGGGATGCTTGGATCAGCCTGGAAAGAGAAACACTTTCCATTAAGGCTGAAATGCTTTTGACCTTAAGCAGCAAGTACACTGAAAGTTTCTATGAAACCAGAACTGTTTTCTGAACATAAAACTAAAGAATTTTGCACTGTTTAGTTCTCAAACTCACATAAAACCATTTTTTCTAACACTCTAAATGATTAGTGTCTCAGTCACAGAGCTTCATATTTGAGCAGAACTGAACACAACACGCATGTTATTCCACAAGGTGTTATTTAGTACCTGAAAGGTGAATCATATCGCCCTGTGGATGAAATCAGCCTTAAGGAAACAGCACTAAAAAAAGCCTATGTGACACCTGAATGCATAATACAATCCCTTCTTGCATCTGTGTATAACATCCAACACCCTCCGGGCAAATTACATATTTTGTTGATCATTGAAGTGAAAAGAGGTAAACCCCTGCAGCTCATCTTAAAATGTTAATGCACCCGTGTTTGGGATTTTTTTTAGTGAACTTAAAACAACTTTGGCAGATGTGCTTGTAGCATGTATGCCAAGGGACTTTTATTCTGGATTTAGGAATCTAAAGAAATCTACCATGCTGACATACAGAACGCAGTGACCGATAATTTAATTAAAAAATAATACAAAGACATTAAGAGAAATACCCTTTTCAAATTTAAATTTCTGAGAACAAAAAGACTGGAAAATCTGCATTCAGAAATGCATCAGTATATTTATTACATGTCTCATCGCTGTTTCACAAACTGTCATGAGACTGTGTTGAATGCTGAACACTGTCAGAGCTGCAAATGACCTCCAGCAGGACACTGGTGTGAATGACTGTCATCCAATAATCCCCATAGGATAGCAGAATTGGAGCTTTTTACAGATAAGAGCAGGTTCACCCTGAATACATGTTACAGACGTTAAAGGGTCTGCAGAAGCAGTGAAGAACATTATGCTGCCTGTAACTTTGACCTGACCGGTTTGGTGACGGGTTAGTCAGGGCTCCTGTGTCCTGCATGAAAACAATCTTATTCTTTAGAACATCAACATCTTTGCTTTCCTAAACATTTTTTTCTAAATTTGCTATAAAATATATGTCAAATTAGACAATCTGTCTGCATTATTACACTATTACCAGAAACTACTAAATTTGATATAAACTTATCCACAGAGAATCCCAGACCTCCCTCTGCCCGACCACCTCTTCCAGCTTAAACAGGGGGATTCCATCATGTCCCAGTCCTGGGGCATGCCCAGAACACCTCACCATGGAGGCATCCTTCTCAGATGCCCAAACTGGCTCCTTTCGATGTGGACGAGTAGCAGCTCTACTCTGAGCCCCTCTTGAATGACTCTTCATCACGAAGGACTGATATCTTCACTGCAGCTGCCTCCTTGTGGGGCAGCAACTTATCCCTGATGCAGAGTGGGCACTCCACCCTTTTCCAGCTGAGGACCGTGGCCACAGATTTGGTAAATCTCATTCTTGCCACTCCACACTCAGCTATGAAACGCTGTGAGTGCCTGAGGCCACCACCTCATGGCTAACCAAGTCCAACAGGACCGCTCTTCAGCTTAATGGTGATTACCACCAACACAGCCACCAACCATCTTGCTGTAGCCTCAACATTGTCTTTTCCGACTAATGTCTCCAGCCTCCCTTAGAATGCTGTCGGGTTCTAGGTCTGTCCATCATGCTCCCCTGCCACCTGGTCCAACTCACCCCCAGCTGGAGATTAGTAGAAAACTCAGCTAACAACTGAGTATCTCTCAACCACACACACTAGTTCAGGCTCCCTACCCAGCGGAGAGATGACATTCAATGTCCCTCTTGTCAGTCTAGACAGCCCTGAGCACCACCTGAAACACAATAATGTCATGAAAGCAGATTTTTAAAAACTTTTCATTCTGATGATCTGCAGGACTCTCTAAACTAAGTTTGGTCTGCATTTCTTGAAAGATGATATCCCACAAACTGTTGTTTGTATTTACTCCAGTAAATTCTACAAGACATGCTGCGTAAATAAACAGCAACAGCATAGAGCGGTCATATCTCTAATAACAGAAGACAGGAAAAGATCAGTAAAGAAACAACTTCCTCAAACCAAAGCGCAGATGAACTGGTTGATCTAAAGTATGATTAGTTCAGCATGATTAATATAAATGACACTGATTATTACTAATAAACTGGAAAACCAAAATACTTACCACTCAGTTGAAGTCTTTCTGTCCAACAGCTCCTTTTCTAGACTTGTAAGAGTTCGATTATATGTGGGGAGTGCTGTTCTCAAAGACAGTAAGAAGCAAGTAGGGGGAGAAAAAACAGGAAATTATTTAGAAGCTGATTTGGTCCTTAATGGCTGTGCAAGCATTATAAAAACACAGAAAGTCAATGTAGACCTCATACAACCAAATTAGACTAGCACATATAGTAACAGGGACAGCCGGTATGAATGGGCTGGTATCCTTTTTAATAGCAATAATAATAATTGTATATAAATATAAAATCATCTTAGAACAGATTGCTTAAATGCTGGCGTGACGAAGTGCAGCAACAACACCAAATAGTAAAAACGAAAAAAAGAAAAACACAGGATTTAGCTACATGGGCTTATTTTTCACAGCCCGTGCTCCGCAGCATCATCTGCCATTCATCTTCATAGAGCAGTGAGTGACAGGCGTCAGGCCACGCCCCCTTGATTTACTGAGGAAGGCACAAAAAAAAGTTTGAATAAAAGAAAACATTTACTCACCAAAATCAGTGTATTACATCTAAGAATCACAGCAATGGCAACAATAATCTGTTAAACTGAAGCTTCTGCAGCTGCATCCAGGCTTGCTCAAAATATTCCAGAAAAACGATGTGCTCCACGCCCAAGCATGTTGATCTGTGCGAAGGGAGGAGGAAAGCAGTGACAAGGTATTTTCAAACCATATCATTTTATCCTTCTGCTACAGGGAGACTGCCTTTTGTCTGTTTTGCTGCAACATATTTTAATAATGAAATAAAACAAATAAAAATGACCATTTCATATGCTTTTATTTTAAATTTTGAGGGCATTTGTATGACTCTGTCTAGTTCTTTATTTTGTCTAAAAACAAAAAACAAAAATTGATGAACCTCTAATAATTTCAGTTGTACTGTACGCACAGCTGGGTGACTTATTTGTAAGTTTTACATACAAAAGTCCAAAAATAATAAAAAACCGTCAGATAATGAAGTAAATTATAAAATGTAGTAAAGCAACAATAGAAAGAGGCATGAAGGGGAGGCCAAAGGTTCAAGTAAAACAGGCTACCTGTGAATTACTCTTTATCAGTACAGTATAGAGTAAATGTACTTAGTTAAGTACTTAATATTCCACCACTGAAAAACAAAATTTCATTTAATATTGTTGATGTGATTTGGAGCTATGTAAAAAACTGAATTGAATTATGTTTTATAACTGCCTACTGACAGATCTATTTTTTCTTTCTGCTTTGCTGCACGACATCCTCTTTTATTCTCTACAAATCTCAGGACAGGCAAGACTGCATCCTGTTGCATTTACTGAAATCAAAAGCAGACTTTTGGGTTTGAGAGTCAATAAATCCAGGGCCATGCAGAGAGGTTTAAAGAATCTAATATGGGAAGGGCAGGGCTGTGTTGATCTGAGACTGTAGACATTAAAAAGTCCATAGGAGAGATGGTAGCTGATTAAACAAGTGTCATGAGATAATAACAAAATGCAAAGATTGGTGACAGCGCTTGGAACCATAAGGCAACAAAAAACTGTGAGAAATAATTTAGGCTCTGCCTGTGATTCACTCTTTGCTTCTCTTCTTCCTTCCATCCCATCTTTTCATATATCACTCTCCACTTGCTGTCTATGTGAGAACAAGGCACAACTTGCTATTGCAATAAACTATAATCTAATTATCCACACCTAACAACTC
>NW_024582760.1:254920-258743 GCF_018398535.1 Haplochromis burtoni
GTGCAAATTACTGACCTCTGTCATCATTTTAAGTGGGGGAACTTGCACAATCGGTGGCTGACTAAATACTTTTTTGCCCCACTGTATGATGTACCCATTTACATCAGCCAGTACAAAATACTTCAGCCCCGATTTTGTTGGTTTATCTCTCATTTACTGTTTGATTCCCAGCCTGGCCTTTGTAGCAACCATCCTCTCATTTACAGAAATATTCTGCTTTGGATGATACAGGGATGTGCTTCTGGTCCTCATCATTTCCCGCAGAGGCCTGACCCGATGGAGACATTCATAAGACTCGCTGCCTTTTTTCTTTTCATTTTTGACATCTTCAGCCAAATTGCTCATGCCAATAATAAAACAAAACCACAGAAGGCGAAACTCAGGTTTAGCAAAATTGTCATTTTCTGTTGTTTGCAAAATTCGTGACTTATTCCTGTTTAGATGGATCTGCTCCAGATGAACTTGGTTCCTCATCCAGGTCATTTTTCTCCTCTGTGAACCTTCTGGAAGGTTTTCTCTGCCTTTCACTTTTTCTTGACATATTCAATAGTTCACTAAAAAGTATTTCAAAATTCTGATGCTGCCACTTCTCCACTCCCGTCTCTCTCTCTGCTTCGTGTGTCATCAATACTTACCTGTGATTAGACCGTCGTTGCTTGTGCATTCCAGTGCTGCACCATAAAGGTAAAGGCTTGTCTTCTCAGCTTTCTGTAGAAATTTCTTCCTAGCCCAAATGTTTGATGAGTTATGGTAGGCAGAGTTTTCCCTTCTGTGTTCAGAAAAGAGTAACTTATGAATGATTTGTGCTATCATAAAGCACCGCACATCCCCGTAAAGCTCTGCTTCTCTTCTTTTCAAAACCGTTAACATTTTCTCCCTAGCATAAACGATGACGAAGTATTGGTCATTTAAAGAGTGCTTGTAAAATGGGCTCGCCAGCATGCCCATGGTAAATAAAGGGTTAAGAAACCAAGTATGCTGGAAAATGCACCTGTTAGACATACTGTTTGTCTTTTTTGTTTGTTTGTAAAGCACTTTCTGAATGAAGACAGTGTGGAAGAGACAAGATTTTACTTCTTTAAAATTATGATCTTCAGAGGCATTTAAAAAACAAGAAAGAGACAAAAAGAAATTAAATTTAAAGTTTTATTGAATAAATTTTAAAATATTTTGATCCAATGCAAAGCAAAGTTGTAACACAGAATGTCTCAGTGCAAAACAATCTACATTTAACCCCAAAAGGTTGATTCTGTTCATCTGGACGTAGCGTTTTCAGTGGGAGAAATGTTTTGTCACTCCCACTGAAAACGCTACGTCCAGATGAATAGAATCAACCTTTTTGGGATTTACCTACCTGGATAGCTGAGCATGCATCAACACAATCTATATTTAACGTATGCTAATTAATGATAAGAGCGTGTTTCTGATGTTGCAGATGGTAAACTGGTTAACTTTAAGTGTAAAAGAAGGACAAAAAGGTCCAAACAGCTGTTGTGGCCTTCTCTAAGCCAGAGCCTGTTCAAATGGACTGAGACAAAGTCTATAAAATTGTATAAACAGCACAACAACCCCAACCGGTCGCAGCAGATGGCCCCGCCCCTCCCTGTGCCTGGTTCTGCCGGAGGTTTCTTCCTGTTAAAAGGGAGTTTTTCCTTCCCACTGTCGGAAACTCCGGCAGAACCAGGCTCAGGGAGGGGCGGGGCCATCTGCTGTGATTGGTTGGGGTGAGAGAAGGAAGACAGGATAAAGACATGCTGTGGAAGAGAGACAGAGGTTAATAACAGATATGATTCAATGCAGAGAGGTCTGTTAACACATAGTGAGTGAGAAAGGTGACTGGAAAGGAAAAACTCAATGCATCATGGGAATCCCCGGCAGCCTACATCTATTGCAGCATAACTAAGGGAGGATTCAGGGTCACCTGGTCCAGCCCTAACTATATGCTTTAGCAAAAAGGAAAGTTTTAAGCCTAATCTTGAAAGTAGAGATAGTGTCTGTCTCCTGAATCCAAACTGGAAGCTGGTTCCACAGAAGAGGGGCCTGAAAACTGAAGGCTCTCCCTCCCATTCTACTTTTAAATACTCTAGGAACAACAAGTAGGCCTGCAGAGCGAGAGCGAAGTGCTCTAATAGGGTGATATGGTACTACAAGGTCATTAAGATAAGATGGGGCCTGATTATTTAAACAGGAGCCAATGAAGGGAAGCCAAAACAGGAGAAATCTGCTCTCTCTTTCTAGTCCCTGTCAGGACTCTTGCTGCAGCATTTTGGATTAGCTGAAGGCTTTTCAGGAGTTTTTAGGACATCCTGATAATAATGAATTACAGTAGTCCAGCCTGGAAGTAATAAATGCATGAACTAGTTTTTCAGCGTCACTCTGAGACAGGATATTTCTAACTTTAGAGATGTTGCGCAAATGGAAGAAAGCAGTCTTACATATTTGTTTAATATGTGCATTGAAGGACATGTCCTGGTCAAAAATGACTCCAAGGTTCCTCACAGCGTTACTGGAGGCCAAGGTAATGCCATCCAGAGTAAGAATCTGGTTAGATACCATATTTCTAAGATTTTCAGGGCCGAGTACAATAACCTCAGTTTTATCTGAATTAAGAAGCAGAAAGTTAGCGGCCATCCAGGTCTTTATGTCTTTAAGACATTCCTGCAGTTTAACTAATTGGTGTGTGTTATCTGGCTTCATAGATAGATAGAGCTGGGTGTCATCTGCATAGCAGTGAAATTTATGCTATGTCTTCTAATGATAATAATAGATTGGGTTTATATAGCGCTTTTCAAGGCACCCAAAGCGCTTTACAATACCACTATTCATTCACTCTCACATTCACACACTGGTGGAGGCAGCTACAGTTGTAGCCACAGCTGCCCTGGGGCAGACTGACAGAAGCGAGGCTGCCATATCGCGCCATCGGCCCCTCTGGCCAACACCAGTAGGCAGTAGGTGAAGTGTCTTGCCCAAGGACACAACGACCAGGACAGAGAGTACGGGGATCAAACCGGCGACCTTCCGGTTACAGATGCACTTCCCAACCCCCTGAGCCACGGTCGCCCAAGGGAAGTATGTATAGTGTAAACAGAATTGGTCCTAGCACTGAACCCTGTGGAACTCCATAATTAACCTCAGTGTGTGAAGAGGACTCTCCATTTACATGCACAAACTGGAGTCTATTAGATAGATATGATACAAACCACTGCAGCACAGTACCTGTAATACCTACAGCATGTTCTAATCGCTCTAATAGGATATTATGGTCGACAGTATCGAACGCTGCACTAAGGTCTAGCAGGACAAGCACAGAGATGAGTCCACTGTCAGAGGCCATAAGAAGATCATTTGTAACCTTCACTAAAGCTGTTTCTGTGCTGTGATGAGCTCTGAAACCTGACTGAAACTCTTCAAATAAACCATTCCTCTGCAGATGATCTGTTAGCTGTTTGACAACTACTCTTTCAAGGATTTTTGATATGAAAGGAAGGTTGGAGATTGGCCTATAATTAGCTAAGACTGCTGGGTCTAGAGGATGGAAAAGCTGCAGAACCATGTGCATACTGCAGTTTTGAGTGGTTAGCACGGCTTCATAATTCACATAACTGTGTATCCTAATGATACTTGATGTGAACCACCCATAGTGTTGATGTGATTTGGCGCCATATCAATAAAACTGAACTGAATTATTTTATTCATTTTATTTATAGCACCAAATCACAACAACAGTCGCCTCAAGCTTTATATTGTAAGGCAGACCTCTACAATAATAGATACAGAAAAACCCAACAATCATATGACCCCCTATGAGCAAGCACTTTGG